>NC_039274.1:8053911-8331873 GCF_003368295.1 Carassius auratus | reverse complement strand
TGACCTGACCATGTTTTGCTTACATGTTTTTTCCTGAATTGTTAATGCAACCTTTTCACACCACAGACTGAACAAAATTAAGCATTGCTTGGTAATTGGTCAACAAAGTATTGATAGTTGTGTAAATATTGTCATACTAGCTGTAACAGATATGCAGGTCAGCGATTCATGGGTTAAATTCTGTTTTATAAATTCAGACTGTTGGTACTAAATGCCAGCCTGGCTGGACTTAAACTATTTACGATGCCCATGCGAGCTTCAAAGAAGAAACGAAAACCCCCAACCCAAATTCTTCCAACACTGGAGACAAAGGAACTTTTCGTATAAGTTCCTTACTTTCATTTTATTATTAATATGTATTTTAATTATGTTTATGGATTGCATAAAATGGTTAATCCTTGTTATGTGAAGAATATAAGTTGCAAGCTTATACTTTAGGAAATGTCTTTCCTCACTTTAACTTCCTCAAAGAGAGCCATGCTTCTGCAACCCCCACTTTTGCAGGTCGTAAAGTTTACGACCACACAGGACAGGAGAGAAGCCAAGTCACTGGCTTCTTTTGAACAATGCATTCTATGGAATGTATTCATTAACTTTCTGTTTTCATGTTTTATAAATGTATTACGTATTCCCTTTTGGTACATTTAGATGTTTCCCAACATCTGCAGTGTTATCATGTGTTAAACAAATCTTTTAATGTGTAATTCGATCTAAAAATTAGATCTTTGGTCATATATATATTATGTCTAGTCTTGTTCTAATCGTCATGCTTTGACAGACCCATTTATCTAGAGCAAAGTAATGAAAAATGTATTTAATCTGGAATAATGAACTTGCTTTAATATTCCTGATGAAATCGGACAGGCCCTAAATCATCAGGGGGTTGTCTCAACCGAGACAAAGGAACTTTCCCTCCGCTTCAGATCGCGGACATTCATTGGATGCTCCCTCGAAAATGGGCGTGAACTATTTCAAGCTATAAGAATTGACCAAACAAGGTCCACCCTCTCTTCGCTCTCTTGTCGCTCTTCTTGCTCTTCTTCCCGTTCTCGGACACGTCGCTCCGCGCGGCCTCGGGCCGCGCTTGGTCCTCCTCCCCCCTCAGCACACGGACTGAGGAGAGGAAAGCCATTTTCATGGCTCATTTGGAAACTTTCCTTTTCGTTTCGTTTCTTTTCTTTTCTTTACTAAGTTTATTAAACTATTCGCCTCTCCACGCAAGGAAGACGAATTCTGGAACAATGTTTGTTGAACCTTTCAAATACCGCGCGAGGACAGAACAAAGGACCACGTGCTCCACGCTCACGCCAAGCGCAGCGTGCACGTGCGTCACATGGCCTCCGTTTCATGGCACATGGCTGTTTCAACGGGAACAGTGCGTAAAGCTCACAAGCTCGACGCCGATCTCACGCCACTCACATGGGACACCTTTTGCAAGTATCACTTTCTCTATGGAGATTTAAATGCTGCTTTAAAGTGTTGTTATGATCTGATTTGTTGTTGGCTTCTAAAAGTTACTGACTATGATTTTCATACCTGAGCTCCTTATGTGATCCCATTCTATTTTCTCTCTCTCTCTCTCTCTCTCTCTCTCTCTCTCTCTCTCTCTCTCTCTCTCTCTCTCTCTTTTATTTGGATTCGTTATGTATTGTATAAAGCTTACTGTTTGTATTTTCGTACGCATATTTACTCTGTGTGATTTGTAGTTTGATGTATTACTAGTTGAATTATTAAAAACTCATATATAAAATGATTGGCTTTGGACTCCACCCCACTCACATTACGAGTCACTGAAATGTTTTGGTCTTTAGCTACAAGCTCTAAATTTAGAAACTAAATTTATCATAAGGATAGGATAATATTTTCATGGCCAGAGAGTACTTTTCCTTGAATTATAAGGCGTGATAACTTTATTGAAAATTGATAAGTCTACAGTGGTGTGCAGGACATACCACGGTTTGATCTGCAGCAATTTATAGTAAGAGATATCACAATAATTGATATGAAGAATGTAATATTGACATATTAATGAGTAAATTACAGTGCCCTGTGATTAGTATTGGTATTGGCAATTGAGCTATTTTTCATAATCAATAAAATTAAATGTAACTGTCATCTGAGATATATATTAATCAAATTCTTGATTAATTATTCAAATTCCCTATATATCATTTGAGTTAATTACTATGTAAAACTCAATGTTGTTACATATTTTGGTGGAGGAACGCGGCTATTTCAAACTTCGTTTTGTGAGCAATCAATCTGTGTATATGGTTTTTAATAATTTCTGCACGTGCACTATGAAATTATGTAACGTTACTTGTGAGATAAGTCGCAAGACGCGAACTCACTCCTAACTGACTGAGGCAAAAAGCTGGTCAGTAGCACCTAGGTATTCATAGAAACTTAACAGTATAGTCACTGTTATTTTTAATGAAAGTAATCTGCAGTATAATGTTAAAAGTATCCTGTTAAGAAAGACCAAAATCTTTTTACAGTGAGAACATTTTAATATGAATGATTAAAAGATGAAGAAATCTTTTATTAGTTGCAACATGTAAATCTGAACATGAGCGATGTTCCTCTGATTCAGTAAAAAGGCCTTGTTATTAAATATCGTTATTGAATTCATGGTAAACCACATGATATTCAAAAAAATAAACGATAAAAACTCCTGGTCTAGAATTGGCTTAGCTACCCGATTTTAAACCTAAAACATTTAAATCATAAGTGCTATTTTGATAAATGTCTATTGGAGTCAACAGTTGGAAAATTCCTGTTTTTGTTACATTTGTGTTTCGGAAGTGAACGGATCCTTCTTCAACCTATGTGAATATATAGCACCTCAGAAATTAAAACTTTCTGTTTGTTACTTGTGATTTTTGATGCAGAAAATCAGCCTGACAAATGATCAGATAAATTCTAAGTCCTATTGAAATTGTAATTCCTCTATCTAAACACTAGAGGGAACGTGTGGGTTAGAAATTTCAGGGTACACCCTGCTTTCTGATTCCAGCTTGCATGAGTGCAAAGCTGCCAACCTGTGGCCATTTCAGATAATGCGCTCTGATTGCTAATTTATAATCCCCTGTGATGTATATTTGAATTGGATGTCTAAATTCTCGAGAATTATTTGCATTTACAGCTTTGCTCGTGCGAATATGATTACAGGGAAACAAAAGAATGTTCCCTGCCTTTGACTGTTTACATTTACTTGGAGTTTGTTTCAAACATGATTTGAATTAAAATGTAATTGTTAACAGTGGAAATCTAGATGTGTCAGGTCAACCACTGATTGACCCACTTAGAAGGTAAGCCATCTAGTGGCAGTCTCCTGTTAAATCGACTAACAGACCTCTGTCTTTTCCATTCTGTTTTGAAATTGCATGTCCACTTTTACCCTTTTTGATTAATCTCACCCTGTTTGATTAATTTCATGATCATTAATGATAACTTACAAGCTATCAATGGTTATTATAGGATATTATTCAGATTTTCCTTTTAATTCATACATGCTTATTTAAATTTTGATTTAAACCAGTTTTGAATTTTTAATTTGAATTAAGTTTTCTGCTCAGCAGGTTAAAGACAGAGAAGCAGTACTCCCCCCCCCTTGTGGTGAAAACCAGCTACTCCTTCTCCCTTGTTTCATTCCTGTCTTTTAATTTGATGTTTATTATTTTGCTTCTCTCTTTTGACTTAGGTTATTTTGATAATTACCATTATTATCATAAATTCCTTTGTTTTGTTTTATCATGATTAGGTAAAGCTGTTACCTTTCCTCTCTACATATATAGTTACTCAATTGATGTTAAACAAACCAAACCTTAATTAACTTTAAGTTTCCTTTGTTCATCCTTTGTGTATTTGATTGTAGAACTCCCTCGGTGATTGGACAGTCATCTCAGGTTTCCAGTGAGCAAGGCTGCCCGACCGGTGTTACCGATACTGGCTGCGAGTGAAACTCGGTCCCTCTTGTCTCAAGAGACATCAGCAATTTTGGCACTCCAAAGGTTGTGCTAAAAGTCCCAAGCCGTGCTGTCCTGCGACACGCCAGAGTAACGGAGGACCGGGGACACTGCGGTTCAGTGTTTGGGGAGCACCGGGGAGGTTGACCAAGCCACTGGTTCCCACCTGAATGACTTCAATTCAACCAGGTGAAACAAAAATGATAAAACCTATCCACTTATTATAAGCCACAGAATATTAGATATTCCCCCGGATATATTTTAAGTGTTCTGACCCTTTTACTTCTTTTAAGCCACACCATATTTCTAGGTTTCCTACCCAGATAGCCCACTCACCTGTTGGCCCTATCTTAAAACCTAGCAGTAGGCTTAGGCCTCCTTATTCTCACTAACACGTTGTGTTTCTATTGTTTTCATCTCATTTCAAGTGTTGTGTTTCACTTTGATCTTTTTCTACCACCTGTTCTGTTGTGATTTGTTTCTTTCATTTCACATAGAGACAGTAACCTGGGAGCCACCAACGAAGTTAAATAGTAGAGCGACCACCAGCAGCCGGTGTCATCACACGACCCGCTAGGCTACTGCCTGTCAAATCTCCATTGCAGGTCCTTCGTTGACCCAAGTTAATTGGCTACTTAACTGTCTGACTGTTTGCATCAGTCAGCCCCAAAATTCTCATAAACGGCACAGCCCGTATGAATATAGCTCGTTAAACGTAGAACGAACTTGCATTGGTCTTTTTGTGTGTGTGTGCTGTGCTTCTCTCACCGACAGAGAATCAGGATGTTCCAGGCATCCAGTCCAGCAGTCCACGGGGGCCACCTCTCGACATGGTTGAAAGCAGTGACGACCCCCTTCCTGCCCAAGGATGCCATTAACCTGCAGCACCCAGAGCAACTAGACACCGAGCTAGATGAACTGATGGCACGCGATCCAAACCAAAGCGACTACTACAGAGAACTCGCGAGGATCTTCGGAAGCCTAGTTCCCATTCTCGTCGCCCAGGCACCGCTCAGTGAACGGAGCAACATCGCGGAGGAGGCCTGGAAGGACCAGGCCCCAACCCAGAGTCATCTTGATCAGCTTCTCCTCGAGACCCAGAACCAGCGCGAGAAAGAGGACGACACAGATCCAGAGCTACAGAAAGGAGTTGAAAGACTTCACAATGCCCTGCAAGATCTTCGCCTCGACACAGATCAAAGAGAACATCTGGAGAGAGAAGCCAGAAAAGAACTCAACAAAAAACTCCAGCAAGGCGACGCTCTCCTAAAAAGAGCAGAGACTGAACTAAAAAAAAAAAAAAAAAGACTATAAAACCTGGGCCTGCAAAACACACTTGCAAGCGGCCCAAGCTAAATTCAACAAGCTTACTCTGCAGAGAGACAAGCTCCAAGATGAACTTTACACTGTTCACACAGAACTGAGACAATTTCACAGATTACAGAGTGGCTGGATCGGAGAAACGCACACCACAAAATTTCTCCCGGGCCGCCACTCCAACCCTTTCAGCCAAGAACCCAGAGCTGGAAAAGGGGGTGTAACAAGAACCAGCTTACAAGAACATCTGTCAACAACGGAGGGAAGAGAACCCTTCCAGAGAACGCATGTCACCAAACCCTGCACTGCTCACAGAGAACTTCACAAGCTAGCCAGAAGCATCT
Source organism: Carassius auratus (assembly GCF_003368295.1). Taxonomy (NCBI): domain Eukaryota; kingdom Metazoa; phylum Chordata; class Actinopteri; order Cypriniformes; family Cyprinidae; genus Carassius; species Carassius auratus. Next base: position 8,326,244 of record NC_039274.1, on the reverse strand, counting down.
CTACATTCATTCCAGATCCTGCAGGAGGACATGATGTTCATGCTTCTTTACAAGCCATTGACTTTCATTTGCAAACTGTCGCCAACGTGACAGATGTGAACACATTGTACCTGTTAAAAATCACGGCCAGCCGTGATGTGCATTGCTTTCTGGATCGTCAACCAGAGACTGTCAAAGCGTACTACCAGCAACTGCTACAGACTTTGATTCTTGAATTCTCTGATCCAAACTCAGATCATGGGCTCCTTATTGCTATGGACCTCAAACAGGGCCGATTTGAAAACCCACAGACTTTCTGTAGTCAGCTACGAAACACCTACTTCGGAGCATGCAACGAACCAGGTATGGAACAGGATTTCAACTTAAAAACTCTGTTCCTCCCAAACCTACATGCCAGTTGGAGTTTTCACCTCAGAGTCCCAGCGTGTCCCCGTAACAGAACTACACAAGAGTTACGGAACTTAGCCCACAAAGCTTGCACCAAGCAAAAGACTATTTGTGAAAAGACTGTGAAAAACCCCAACGTCTCTGTCTCTGAGCACTGCTTGGAGTTAACCCTAGATGGCGCCCTACAACACCACAGTCACAGACATTTTTACAGAGAGTCAATACTGTTCCAAGCCAGCAGAGGGCAACACAGTGCAGCCACGTCTGAGACAGCAGAGATCCTGAGGGTGCTGAAAGTGCTTCTTCACATGAAAACTCACAAGGAAGATGAGCCAAGCACCCAGAACACTGCCCGTCATCTACAGACCACAGAGCTAACTGTCACAGCACAAGGTGACAGCAACACCCAAGCTCCACAGTCAACACCTGCACACCCTGAACGAGACTCACACCAGGTACCACAAACACAAGGTACCAGAAAATGCTGTTTTGACTACCTGCCTTCGCAGCGAGCTACACAAGACCGGTCCTCATCACCCACCGATCGTCCCACCTGCCCTAATGCCAACATTCCTGGGCAGCCCTGTCAAAAAGGGGGTGGGTCGAAAAGGAGTCAACAGGGAAGACCTGATCGACACAGGATTAAACCTGACGGTGATCTCATCTTACCTTTTCAAAAGACTCCAATTTGAAGCTAAGAGACAAGATCGAACTCTTACACCTCAAACTTATGAACTGAATGTACAGGTGTACAGACAGGATGACATCCAGTTTGAACAGGTTGTTTCCATTCACCTGACATTCGTTCCGATGAGTCTAATACATCCCATGTATGTCCCACCAATGAACACTCATACATTGCTCATCGACAAAGACCTGCTAGAACACTTTGACCCTTTTCTGAACTTCAAACAGCTAAAAGACTTTGCTCAAGTGCGAGAACCTCTTTCTCTCCAGCCACACAGGTTGCTAGAGCCAGACTGTCAGGTCGCAGAGGTCACGGGAACTCCCACAGAGCCAGACGGTCAGGTCACAGAGGTCACGGGAACCCCAGCAGCCAGCCATGAGTACAACGCCCTAACAACAGGCCCAAGTTCAAGCCTCTGTACCTTGGTCAACAAACAGGGTACGGTGGTACCAGCTTACACCAAAGGGGTCGCTGTTCGGCTCAACCTGCAAGGTGGTCAAACCTTACACCACACGCTGGGTTTCTTCCAATCCTCACCTGAATGTGTGGAACTCGGACTCACACTTGCAAACAAGCATGTCAAACACCAACACCTGTTCCAGCAATGTGATAACATCACAAAAACACACAATGTGATCGTGTACTGGAAGAAGGAAAAAGGACACTCAAAGTTACCAAGTCTAGACGAGGACTTTAAAGATCACGCTGACACCCTTGCCAAAACTGGCACACTAAACAACATTCTGTGGTCACTCCCAACCCACCCACCCACATTCAAGGTTGAAGTGATTACACACAGCACAAGAACTTTACTAGCTAAACTGCCTACCTCAGAATCGCTTACGCAGGCTCCGTTGTCTACACAGACCAACATAGCGGACATGCGGGCTTCTGAAACCTTGATAATGACTTTGTTTTACCACCTCTCAGACCCCTCCATCCACCCTGGCAACCAGTCTACAGTCACTGACAACCAAAGCCCCAGACCACTGCATGATACACAAACCATGCTGCGTGCACAGAACAATATTGTGGGTTGTGCACCGTCTGACATCACAATGCCAGGGCGTGTAATGCCACGGAGCAAAAGGGGGATAAAGCCAATATATTTCCATGACGCAGCATGTGCTGCACCACGCAGCACCAGAGCCACTGACACAACACTGAGGCAAGCGTCATGCCAGCAGCAAGATGTGGCAAAACATGGGCGAGGGCGAGCTAAACCCAGTCGCCGCCCACGAAGCAAAGAGACTGTCCTGTCCAACCAAAGACAGGCCTTGTTTGTTTCTTTCTCCCCTTTCTCTCTCTCTCTCCCTATTATCTGTACCAGGATGCTGCTGTGGTTTGCCGTGCCGTGCTGTCAGCCAAAGAGAGGACAGCTGCCACCGAGAAAACCGCTGAGACTCCTGACTACCGATGACAGGGCACACTACCCCAGCACTGTAACCGAATACAGCTGTACAAGGTTCCGATGGAGAGAGGACTCCCTCACTCACACTGAGGCCGATGTCAAACACCTGTTCAGCCAATATGAGAAAGTGACGGTTACACAAATGGAGTTAGGTGGACACCACCACCGCTCCAAACAGTTCCCGGGAGCTTTGCTTAGAGCTGCTGCTGCCGCCAGAATGTTTAACATTGTTATGTCCAGTGTCAATGCAGCGAACCAGACTGTAAACTCCTTGAAACCACTGTTTACTGTCTTCCAGAAGAACTTTACCCAGACTCAGCTGCCTACAGCGTTAACAACAGACATGCTGTGGGAGGTTAGCTCCTCCAAAGACAGCCTAACCACGAGTAAAACCCCACCATACATGATACCCTTAAGCCTTGTGTTAACTGTGCTGTCTTACACCATCACCATGCCAGCTGACCTGCTACGAATGCACCTGGCCAACTCTCTGGATAGTGCCTTCCTACGGCACGTAAACCCCAAACAGAGAGAAGTGAACGTGCTCCTGAACCAACTCATCAGCGAGTCAAACCAAGTCTACAGACCTAAAGACATTGTCAGTGTCAGGATGTGGAAGAGCAACACCCACACCAAAACACACATTCCAAATGTGGTGGCCTACCACGACAGCAACACACAGCTGTACCTGGCCCCAAACATGCACATGTGTACTTTAACCAAAGACATTCATTATCTCTGCCTTAGCAAACCCTTCCTCAGACACAACTCTGAAGGAATCTGCGAGCTGCAACCCTGGGTCAGCGATACGCGCTGCCCTGCCGAAGCCAAGCCTCGTACACAAGTCACAGAAACGCAAGCAGAGATTGTGGGTAACAGATGGCTCGTCAACACTCCTGTGCGCTCAGCTATGCTGACCTACGACCAGCATGACACCACCACCCGTGCCAACCTGCTGGACCAAGTACTGAAAGGTACCACCCAACACATTGACATTACTCCTGTCGATACAGCCCTCCAAGCACTGTCTCGACAGCCCATTCTGAACCAGTCATCTGCGGTCCTAGCCTGGACTGCTGCCGACACTGCACGGTGCATCTCCACCGTCATTGGTCCCGCCCTGACTCTTGGCGTGACCTTCATCCTATACAGGATACTCAACGAGATGCAAACCTCTACAGCCAAACTCACGACAACTGTGGCTGGAGGTCTCCGATGGAATCCCCGGAAAAGGGACGCAAAGTCAAAGACAATACCGAACCTCACCAAGCTGAATCCTCAGCTTCAGGAACCACCTGTCATCATGACCCACCTGCTGCATGACCATCACGATTCACCTGTCATCTGCCCATCCGGGATGATTGCCGTCCGATGATGTCCACACAGGGACTTCATCTGACGAAAGGGGGAGATGTAACAGATATGCAGGTCAGCGATTCATGGGTTAAATTCTGTTTTATAAATTCAGACTGTTGGTACTAAATGCCAGCCTGGCTGGACTTAAACTATTTACGATGCCCATGCGAGCTTCAAAGAAGAAACGAAAACCCCCAACCCAAATTCTTCCAACACTGGAGACAAAGGAACTTTTCGTATAAGTTCCTTACTTTCATTTTATTATTAATATGTATTTTAATTATGTTTATGGATTGCATAAAATGGTTAATCCTTGTTATGTGAAGAATATAAGTTGCAAGCTTATACTTTAGGAAATGTCTTTCCTCACTTTAACTTCCTCAAAGAGAGCCATGCTTCTGCAACCCCCACTTTTGCAGGTCGTAAAGTTTACGACCACACAGGACAGGAGAGAAGCCAAGTCACTGGCTTCTTTTGAACAATGCATTCTATGGAATGTATTCATTAACTTTCTGTTTTCATGTTTTATAAATGTATTACGTATTCCCTTTTGGTACATTTAGATGTTTCCCAACATCTGCAGTGTTATCATGTGTTAAACAAATCTTTTAATGTGTAATTCGATCTAAAAATTAGATCTTTGGTCATATATATATTATGTCTAGTCTTGTTCTAATCGTCATGCTTTGACAGACCCATTTATCTAGAGCAAAGTAATGAAAAATGTATTTAATCTGGAATAATGAACTTGCTTTAATATTCCTGATGAAATCGGACAGGCCCTAAATCATCAGGGGGTTGTCTCAACCGAGACAAAGGAACTTTCCCTCCGCTTCAGATCGCGGACATTCATTGGATGCTCCCTCGAAAATGGGCGTGAACTATTTCAAGCTATAAGAATTGACCAAACAAGGTCCACCCTCTCTTCGCTCTCTTGTCGCTCTTCTTGCTCTTCTTCCCGTTCTCGGACACGTCGCTCCGCGCGGCCTCGGGCCGCGCTTGGTCCTCCTCCCCCCTCAGCACACGGACTGAGGAGAGGAAAGCCATTTTCATGGCTCATTTGGAAACTTTCCTTTTCGTTTCGTTTCTTTTCTTTTCTTTACTAAGTTTATTAAACTATTCGCCTCTCCACGCAAGGAAGATGAATTCTGGAACAATGTTTGTTGAACCTTTCAAATACCGCGCGAGGACAGAACAAAGGACCACGTGCTCCACGCTCACGCCAAGCGCAGCGTGCACGCGCGTCACATGGCCTCCGTTTCATGGCACATGGCTGTTTCAACGGGAACAGTGCGTAAAGCTCACAAGCTCGACGCCGATCTCACGCCACTCACATGGGACACCTTTTGCAAGTATCACTTTCTCTATGGAGATTTAAATGCTGCTTTAAAGTGTTGTTATGATCTGATTTGTTGTTGGCTTCTAAAAGTTACTGACTATGATTTTCATACCTGAGCTCCTTATGTGATCCCATTCTATTTTCTCTCTCTCTCTCTCTCTCTCTCTCTCTCTCTCTCTCTCTCTCTCTTTTATTTGGATTCGTTATGTATTGTATAAAGCTTACTGTTTGTATTTTCGTACGCATATTTACTCTGTGTGATTTGTAGTTTGATGTATTACTAGTTGAATTATTAAAAACTCATATATAAAATGATTGGCTTTGGACTCCACCCCACTCACATTACGAGTCACTGAAATGTTTTGGTCTTTAGCTACAAGCTCTAAATTTAGAAACTAAATTTATCATAAGGATAGGATAATATTTTCATGGCCAGAGAGTACTTTTCCTTGAATTATAAGGCGTGATAACTTTATTGAAAATTGATAAGTCTACAGTGGTGTGCAGGACATACCACGGTTTGATCTGCAGCAATTTATAGTAAGAGATATCACAATAATTGATATGAAGAATGTAATATTGACATATTAATGAGTAAATTACAGTGCCCTGTGATTAGTATTGGTATTGGCAATTGAGCTATTTTTCATAATCAATAAAATTAAATGTAACTGTCATCTGAGATATATATTAATCAAATTCTTGATTAATTATTCAAATTCCCTATATATCATTTGAGTTAATTACTATGTAAAACTCAATGTTGTTACATAGCAGTTGTCTGAAGTTTTGGTTGATTGTAATCCATTACATTCCTTTCTATCAAAGTTATCTGACATTATCAGGATTCATTTTTTTCTGACAGTTTAACTCTGAGTTCTTGTCATATTTTATTACCATTTTCTAAACTATAGGAAATAAATTGTGATAATGTCAATGTTGAAGGTGTTTGAATAACTTTTGGTTTGATTGTATATTCAATTTTTACAGTGAAGACTATGCAGTGCTATTATATATTTTATTTTACAAGTGCTATTTTAAACTATTTAAAACAGGGCCTACTGGTACAACCTGCACCTAGGCCCAGCTAACCACAGCTACAGCCCTGGCAGCAGCCAACTACAGTAAACCTTTCCTTTAATGATGTACATCCCAAAGTAATTATATTATCCAAATAAGCATATTTTTAGAATATCCACTGGCACTGAGTGCAAAACACTTAATGATCTGCATTTTCAGAAAAGCATAAATTTGACAACATGTTACAATAAGCCATGGGTATTATACGATTATTAATAAGAATGGTAATTGATAACCTAATGCTGAGTAGTGAAATGTTGTTTCCATTTTAGTGTCACTTTCAATAACTATACACCCCTTTCCTGAATTTTATGTTAAACAAAGTAGCTTATAAAGGTCTGTTAGCTAGATACGGGGTTAGTTACCATATGCTTTCACATCAGACATCTAAAAATATATGCCTTTAAGAGTAGGTTTACTTCACTTGGTCTCTTGTATAATTTCCTTGGCAGGAGATGATGGTATTGATGGCTACTTAGTCAATTCACTTTTAAAAATGCATACTGTATGCAATTAGCTGTTTTTTTAAATTGGTTCTGGGCCTCCATTGATTCTATGTCTTTCCGAACTTCTTCTTTAGTTGAACGAGGTCACCTTATGATTAAAAAGATAATCATGTCTGTACCCCTAAGCTACAGAAACATAATAGAAATCCTTGCACATTTCTATCACGGTGGGTTTTAATAATTATGATGATTATTTAAAAAGACAGCTTTGCTCTGATGGGAACGAGAGCTTCATTGCATTGAAGGAGTTATTTTATATATTACAGAAGATCCTTGCTTTGCTACAGATCCATGTTTAGTAAACTTATTAGACTTTTCAATGATTAATTAATTCCTCGTGGACTTCACAGCTTACTTAATTAGCTTTTGAATGTTGGCTTAAATGGTGACGGTTGTAGAGTAAAACATTCTCACAATTGTAACATACTAATAATAATGAAAGGATATGAGGATAAAATTTAAATTGTTATAAATGTAAATTGTGCATATAGTTATTATTATGATTATATAATTGTGAGAGCATATATTTATAAATATGTATAAATATTGAGTATATCAATGCAAACCTGAATGTATAGTATACATCTAAACATAAATATTTCTTCATTATTAGGCATGTCAATACAGGCAGATGTTCCTATTGCTTTATTTATGAAAACAACATGCATATGTATCCTGTACATGTACCAATGCAGATATTGTACTGAATTAATTGTTGTAATAATTGCACATGATGCTGCAGTTATCTCAGTGAATACACGATTTGTAAACAGATGATGTCATTCACAGTTTCCCTATCCCTCTCAGCCATGTTGAATTGTGTAGAAAAGATTAACACTGTGAGGACCATCTAATGAGATGAGATGTAGACAATATATAGATATGTTCAGGATTTATAAATATCTATATTTCGATTTACAGTTATAGTTTCAAAATTATAACTATATATTCATGCTTTACATTTATTTACAATTATATTAACAATATATCCTGATTTACTTACATTTAGACTTATAACGGCATATTCTAATTCATATACCCAGATGTGGATCTATATACAGACTTACAACTATATATTCTGAATTACATGTACATATTCAGATTTATAAGTATATAGATTTTGATTTACTTCTGTATTCACAATGTATATTTATATTAGTTGACTGCACTGAAACATGCTCTCTACTGAAACTTTTAGTGGTGAATATGTGAGGAATAATGCATGGCTAGCTGTACATTAAACAGTTTTAATGCATGACGTGGAGGCCAAGAACCACCTGACATGAAGCGAATCACAGCCGTGGCAATATACAATAAATATATGGGCCAGCTGAACTGCACTGTAATATCCCGTGCCACCATAAGAAGCATCTTAGAACTCAAGCAATCAATCAATCAATCAATCAATCAAAGAAGTGCTGGAAGTATTGACACACTTATCTAATACAACAATGCAGAATTGTAACTCTTGAGAAAACATTCACCTGTGACAGGATACAATCTGGTGGGGATGTGCTGCTGGTATTGAGGTGTGTTAGGGGAAGAAAAGGAGTAAACAGAGTAAACAGACACTGGCGAAAAAAAACAAATGGCCTCTGAATGATGGTTTCATTACCACTGTCTGGTCTCTGGACTAATCCAACTCCTCTTAGTATTTCAACTTCCTCCCTTTTCCTCTTTGCTCTTTGTATTTTATTTTTAGTCATTCCAGTGAGTAAATCTGATTGTTCAACATCAGTGCTTTTCTAATGCTAATGCTAATTCTAATATTCTAAGTATATATCAATTATACCCGATCAATTTTTGATTTCCATTAATACAACCACGTCTTCCATTGATTCAACCAAGACATTTGGTATTCAATGGATTTATCGATTTTGACAGTGGAGATTGAGAGGGCAGCTTTTTGCTTGGACATAAATTCAATGAAAATGTTTGATGCTACAGTGGAATTGGCTTGTTAGCCTGAATGTGGAAGGTTTGCTTTTCTCCAATTAGTTAAGAGGGGTCGCTGACATCCATAAAAAAAAAAAAAAAAAAAAAAAATTATTTGATTTTGTCGTCAAGCTTCAAAACCTACAGCCAGCAGGTACAGTGCAGTAAAACTAAAATAATAATAATAATAATATGACCTCCATTCAAACCTGGATGTAAAGTGTTTTTGTGTGGTTTTGTGTTTGTAGAGAAAACGTAGTGGTATTATCTCTGTTGTGCGCTTTCCACAAAATACTGAGGATTGTACCTATCGTTGCGCAACACTGAGTAGCCTAGATACCTTACCATTAGTCTACCACTGCCCACAATAATAGAGCCTCCCAATCATGTTATTCAAGTGTTATTTCTCAGTCAAAAAAGACATCTGGACCAGCAGGAGCCTCCGTTCAAGCATTCACTTCAGAAAATCAATTACAATGTATCTATGGGTCTATGAGCCAACCAAGCATACCGTCCCAAAAGAGATGTGTAACATGATCAGTTCATAAGAATCGTGTAATGCTTGATTTAGCATGTATCACAGTTTTATAAGACCATTAGCTCGTCCTTTGATCTTGAAACTAAATAGCAGAGTGCTTTATTTATGCAGATTATATTTTTGTCTGTGTAAATGAATCCAGTTCAACAACATGAAGAAAACAGAGCACAGATATAAAATAACACTTAGGGGGAAGATGAAGGAAGCTGTCCCCCCTCATGCATTTATGTCAATTTACCTGTACATGTTCAGGATTATAATTCACCATACAGATTATTATTATCACGGGGAGTTTTTTTTTTTTTTTCCTCAGGCAAAAAAAACAAAACAAAAAAAACCTTCTGTGTTAAACATCCCAGCGGTCATCAGATTTTTCAGAAAATACATATCTGATAATTTTTAATGGTTTGTTTTTGATGTCATTAATGTAAAATAATTAACCAAATAGTATACTGTATGTATACCTATGTATACAGTTGAATAGCTGAATAATGGAAGCCAGAGTCGTGGCCTAATGTTTAGAGAGTCGGACTCGCAATCAAAGGGTTGTGAGTTCGAGTCTTGGGCCTGCAGGAATTGGGGGGGGGGGTGGTTGGGGGGGGTTCACGTTGTGTGTGTGCACTTTGGATGGGTTAAATGCAGAGCATGAATTCTGAGTATGGGTCACCGTACTTGGCTGAATGTCACTTTCACTCACTTCACAATAACAGACAAATCAAATCAGATAATCCCAGCAAAGCAATACATCTAAATTGCACTATACAGTTTCATTATTTACCTGTATATTTTAACTGAAGGAATGTAATAGCAACTATGAATGGACTTAATGCATGATTGCTTCTGCATTTAGCTTCACAGACCTCCACATTTATATCTTGTGTAAATCTTGAATTGTCCCACAACTGGACACAACAATATTGATACGATCCATCTTTATGCTAAAGGTGTTTAAAGCTTCTTGAACTCATTAAAGGGGCCATGAACTGAGAAATCAAAATTTCACTGATCTTTTGACATATAAGAGATCATTGTACTATATAAACATTCTGTAAGTTTTAGAACTCAAAACTTTCCCGTTAGTCTAAAAACTGCTTATATTGAAGCTAGTCTGCCAAAACGACAGGCTGGTTGTGGAATGTGCCACTTTATGACATAATATTGTGGCTAAACACCACCTCAGCAGAATAACATCCCTGCCCACTGATTTGTGCATATACTGTGAATAATGTCTACAGAGAAACCAAACAATAAACTTTACTTGATGAACTTCATTTTTTATGAAGTTCCAGACCACGTCAGTAAGAACACGGTCCTTTGTTGACTTCATTTTACTGAGGATTCATTTACAAACAATGCACAATCCGCCTCATGATTTTCAAGACTGAAACAAAAAAAATATGCTTTGCCAAATATATAATATACAAGTGTGAGTGTGTTTTTGTTACATGGTCATTATTGCTTTGTATGTTATCATTGGGTGTGCCTCAAAGGTCCTGAAAAGTGAAGCTGCGGGCTCTTTGATCGCCCCCTGGTGACTGGCTGCAGTACAGGTCCATAAAATGAGATGGACTTGAGTCAAAAAAAAAAAAAAAGAAGGAAATTACTCATCCAATACAATTTTCTGAAAGATGGATTTGGTGATTAAAGGTAGTTGTTATAATGCTGATATATGTTCAATTGTTCGTTTTTGTGATAAATTTGTTATTAGCTAGTAATTTGACGCTATAAAAATGGGGTGTGTCATTATGGTTGATTGGGTTTGCAGGAGTTTGGGCGGGAGTTTGATACCACAGCTTCACCTAATGAAACTACTGTGCAGACTCTGGTTCCAAATGAATCTCTACTGTGCAGACTCATGCTCCAAACGAATCTCTACTGTGCAGACTCATGCTCCAAACGAATCTCTACTGTGCAGACTCAGGCTCCAAACGAATCTCTACTGTGCAGACTCAGGCTCCAAACGAATCTCTACTGTGCAGACTCAGGCTCCAAACGAATCTCTACTGTGCAGACTCAGGCTCCAAACGAATCTCTATTGTGAAGACTCTGGCTCGAAACGAATCTCTACTGTGCAGACTCATGCTCCAAACGAATCTGTACTGTGCAGACTCTGGCTCGCAACGAATCTCTACTGTGCAGACTCCGGCTCCAAACGAATCTCTACTGTGCAGACTCAGGCTCCAAACGAATCTCTACTGTGCAGACTCAGGCTCCAAACGAATCTCTACTGTGCAGACTCAGGCTCCAAACGAATCTCTACTGTGCAGACTCAGGCTCCAAACGAATCTCTACTGTGCAGACTCTGGCTCGAAAGAATCTCTACTGTGCAGACTCAGGCTCCAAACGAATCTCTACTGTGCAGACTCTGGCTCCAAACGAATCTCTACTGTGCAGACTCTGGCTCCAAACGAATCTCTACTGTGCAGACTCTGGCTCCAAACGAATCTCTACCGTGCAGACTCTGGCTCCAAACGAATCTCTACCGTGCAGACTCTGGCTCCAAACGAATCTCTACCGTGCAGACTCTGGCTCCAAACGAATCTCTACCGTGCAGACTCTGGCTCCAAACGAATCTCTACCGTGCAGACTCTGGCTCCAAACGAATCTCTACTGTGCAGACTCAGGCTCCAAACGAATCTCTACTGTGCAGATTCTGGCTCCAAACGAATCTCTACTGTGCAGACTCCGGCTCCAAACGAAACGGGTGTGGTTTAGTGAACCCTGCAGTTTAGTCTTTTGTTGGTGCCTGGTTTGCCCACTTTTTGTTTTGAATTATAAATAAAGCAGTCAGTAGTGTGACCGCTCAGTTTTTTGAGGCAAGTTGATTTTAAATGCAACTTCCAAAAGACAAAAAAAGCAGAACAACATTTTCAATATTTGATACAATCACAGTGGCGTGACTAATTCTTTCAACACGTCATATCATCTGCGGCTAAATTAAAATCTGTAATCGCTGGCAGGCGCTGAGCCCGAGACAGGCGTGTTTGTTCAGCGCTGCATTATAACCAATCACATATGATTCTGTTGAGCTTATGAATGCAATGACCAATCAGAGGTGTTCAGATGAGTCATTGCTAAAATGCTGGTGTTTTCTTCACTCGCTCGCTGACTGAATACTTATTTCTGGTGAATTCTCATGTCAGAAACAACATAGTGCAGATGTGTGTATGAATTTATAAGTATGAGACTAATATCACAGTGTAAACAGCTTCAGTGATTAATTGGAGTTTTAGAGAGTGCTTGAACTCTAAACTTAAGCCAGTAAAAATGTTTTTGAAATGAAAGTGTTATGATTTTACCGTAACTTACTAATGTTTTTATTAAATTCACATTAAATACAAAGTCACTTGTACTTAAATATTTTATTGCAAGACACCCATTTCTGTTACTTAAGTAAATAGACAGGTTTTGATGCACTGTTAATAGACTACAATATTACCCTTAAGAAACAAAAATATATTGCAGTATATTATCATGTAATATATTAGGCATATATTCTTATATATATTTATTTTTTCCAATATATTGCAATATATTGAAAGCTGCAATCATTTGTATATTTTGCAATATATTAAATAATATATGTATCATCAATATATTATTAAATGTATTCAAATATATAAAATATTAGAAAATAAAAAGGGGAAATAATATATTACAATATATCACATTATATTTTCAGAAATATATTGGTAAATATATTTTCCTTTCGTTAGGGTAGGCAACTTTGATCATCACCCATTTTAGAACAACTTAATCTTTGAAGGTTGAAGGTAGAAAATGCATCTATTTACACATATTAGATAATAGAGAAAACCTATTTCAAGATTGAATGAAATAAAATACAACTTAAGTGCAATTGTACAAACATGTAGTCAGTCTGCATGCAGTCCATTTAGATGGGTTCTACTAAAACAGCCTATACTTCATAATAAATTAAATAACACAATAGTTAAGTGGACATTTTTGTAATTATATATTAATAAGTCTCATCAAACCATATGTCAATATCAGTAATGTTCAACAGCTTTCATATTTAGTTTTTTAAATTGGCATGGCATGTATTTCAGTCTTTAATTGTTTTTAACGATGTGTGAGGTGCTGTATTGCTTATGTTCATCATCTCTTTGTCCTGAGGAGGAGAATGAAATGATTTTCTGCCTGTGTCATGGGAGTGTTTGTGTGTATGTGTGTGTGTCCTTGTAGATACAATAGAGAACATCAGTGTATTTCCATGGATTTGAAAGTTATATATATATTCATATATATATATATATATATATATATATATATATATATATATATATATATATATATATATATATATATATATATATATATATATATATATATATATATATATATATTACATTTAAAGAATAAATTATAAAACCATAACTCCTATGTGTTTGTCATCTTCATGTTTTATGTTTTTATTTGTTGTTATTTTGTGCTGAATATATATTTGCCGACTTATACTTCACAGAACAAAAAACAGGAATGCTGACTGTTTTATTAATGTTGAGCTGAAGAAATTGTATCCTGCCTATGACTGTGTGAAGGACAACATCGCCTGCAGATTCAGACCATTGCTGCCAATTATGTGCTTTTAAGCATTATCACCTCAGTAATGAAGTTCCTTCTTCCTTCCTTCCTTTTCTTCTTCTATCTTTGTTTTCCCATCTGCAAACCTTTATCCATGACGGCTATGTGGAGAGCCAGCAGAGCATTTCAGAGGTTCAATCTCACAGATGAACAACGGCAGGAAGTCAAGCAGAACATTAGATGAAAGACAAACAATAAAGGAGAGAGAGAACGACTGAGAGAGTGATATAACCCAAAGCCTTCCCATTTTAGCTCAAATAGATTTTCACTGGTACCTAGGTGACACCTTCGAAGCCATGAATCTATCTGGAGACCCATTGCATGTCAATACCCAATCAGATTCTTAGTTTTCTCATAGGGCCACCAAAATGGTGGGTACACCAGTCCTTATTTAATGGTGTAGAGTATTAATCCTCATCTGCCATTTCATAGAGACAGAAGACTATTACAAGCTTGACACTAATGAACTGCACATCCATGAAACGAGGCCACGCACTGCCATCTTCATTATCTGACTGAAGTGGCTGTGGAGAAACAGAAATTCCCACCAAATTTAAGGACCGGTCACAGCAACATCTTATTAAAGAGATGAATGATTAGGTTTGATGCCATATTCAGTTTGATGCTTTACATGTCTCTTGGATTGACAGTGTCCCTGCTTTACTGTTAAGAGGTAAAACTATAACTGAAGAAGGCTGAAACTGATTCATGGCCTTCTTATGTAAAAAAAAAAAAAAAAAAAAAGGTTCTATTTGTCATTTATATCGTTCCAAACCTGCATGTCTGTCTTTCTTCTGAAAAAAATGTCTCTTTGATTGATTAATTGATTTTGCCCATATAATGAAAATAAATGCACTGACAACAGAATTCTATCTTGTAAAAGTGTGACTGGCCTGGAGGTTTGCACAGCTGTGGTCTTCAGCAACAGGAGAATATCTGATGGTTTGTTTATCCCAACTACAACATGTCAGTAGCCGTTTGGAACATATCGCTGAGCACAAAGACAGCACATGCAAACTAGACATGTGAGTCAAGACATGTGACATAGTGTATCTTGCCTATGTAATGTTACCGATTCCTCCAAGGAAATAACAGGTTTATAGCTTTCCATGTGCTATCACTGAATGCATAAAACCATCATTCTGTGTCTACCTCACTGCAAAATATTCTTTGGTAGACAGAAGGAAACACAGTAAACAGTATCATCCTTGATAATGAAAGAAGTGACTAAAAACTAATAACCTCAGCTACGAAGTAGTTTTGGGGTTAAACCAAGAAAGAGAAAGAGAAAAAAATAATAATAATGAAATGAATGTTTGTCTTATTTTGATTTGTGCAAGAGAGGATCAGAAAGGGAGGAGGCAGAAGCTAGTGTTGTCAAACTGTGAAACACCAGCTGTTTTTCAAACAATCCTGTTGATTTGCACAGTAACCACCCACAGGGGCCTTGCTTGGTCCATCGAACGTTGTCATTACCTACCATGTCTGTTGAGAACTTCTGGCCTTGGATTTGTGTCGCGTGGTGAGAGCAGCTGGAGATTTTTAAAGTTGGATTCTTTTTTCAGCACCTAAATGGCACAGACATTCAGTTAATTAGTCATCCAGCTCTTTTTCAACAGTCAATTTTATTTGTTATAGAACAAGAGTGAATATATAGCGAGAGCAGGTAGGTGCTTGTATGTTGTGTATTGATGTTTTTTTGTTTGTTTTTTTGCCACTAAATTATTTTTATTGAACTTACTGTACAGCACTTTGGTCGACTTAGTTGTTTTATTAGGTGCTTTATAAAAAATGTTGGAGTTCTGGTGGGAACACATACTGTGCACACCGTGCATGATCAGCTGTACTTAAAGGAATGCACAAACAAAAAGGGAACAAAGAAGAAATAAACCTAAAACGCTTCAAAAATAAATAAATAAAAGGAAACCAAACCATTATATTTTAAAACATAATATTTTAAAGTCTAAATTTCAAGTAATTGTCACAAATCTTACAAGTTACATATCATACCCTCTGACCTCCTTGCACATCCATCATTGTTATTGTTTCCACCTTAGGAAACAATAACAATGTTCCACGTAGCTTTCCATCTACTCCTTTGTCAAGTACTTAACAGCAGTAGCCTAACTTTGAGTGCTGCCACCTTGTGAACTCTCCAGTTAGTGCAGTCAATTCCAGACATGTGGATGGATATGGTCACAGATGACATACTTTTGGCTTCATTATAGCATGATACTGGAAAACATTGTATATTTGTTGTTATTTGTTGTCTTGAAACACCACATAACCATTAAATCCTGTAGTAATGTCACACTCTTACACAGTTGTTTTTTTTTTATTTTTATTGTTGTTAAAATATCTAAATATTAACTGAAATTCCACTGTTCATCCTTTCTGCAACACTGCCATATTAATATGTTGATAGCTTACTTCTAATTACCCGACTGATGTTTGCTGCAGTATGTATTATTCAGTCCATCTTTTAATATGGAATAAAGTGAAAGCCCACCAACTGTAGCACAAATGTAGGCCAGTCCACTCATGGTCAAGTGCACACACACACACACACACACGCACGCATGCACGCACACACACACGCACACACGCACGCACGCACACACACACACACACACACACACACACACACACACACATATATATATATATATATATATATATATATATATAATTTTTTTCCTAGGAATTAATGATGCAGTCTAAAATCTGAATTTATAAAAATTATCTCTAGATTATCAATTACTTGTTGGTTACAAACTCAGTGGTTTTCTAAAATAAGGCATTTTACAGTCAGAAAAAAAGATAAGATTTTCTTTTAAAACAAGAAAATGAATTTATCTTTCAAAGTACCAGAGCTTATATTAATGTTGCTTAGATGATAGATACATATATGCTTTTTGATGCATTAAATCAAATGTAATAGGAGTAGACAATATACATGATTTTAAATTTGTTTCTATAGTAAAGGATAATTCACACAAATGGTGACCAACACAGACAATCACCTGATTACAGTATTTTTTTGTTCAGCCGCTTTTCAGACATTCCACGACCCAACAAACTCTGATTGAACAAGTTCAGTTGGGGGGAAATGCCGCCAACCAACAACAACAGATGAAAGGAAAACACACTGATCCATCAAACGCAGGCAAATGTGAATTAGCCTTCACTTGTCATGACTGATTTTTAAACTGTCAACATTTTGTTCATCTTCTAAACATTTTAATGTAACCTGTAAGATTTCTGTCCCTGCACTGAATGTCCTCCACACAACCAAATTTAAGTTGGTTTAATAAAGAGACTGTAAAAATAAATAAATCCACATGAACCATCTTGCTAAGAGACAAGATGGCTATATATGATGAACATATAATTTAGGCTTCATATAAGAATATTTTAAACACATATACATAGTTCACACATATTTTTTTATACATATACAGTTAATCAAATATGGTAATCAGAAACTCAGACGTATACTTGATTGATGGTTGAGGTTTGTTTTAGCGTGTCAAGAAGGTATGGTTAAGTTTGTCTGTTTAATGTTATGCAATGAGCTGTATATATGTACACTGATTACAATGTTTATATCTGATATCATGTCTCTTCATGTCTACTTCTATTAAACTGCTTGATTATTTGGATTATTTTTTTTTTTTTTTTTCAGTGGATTGACAAAAAGGATGGGAGAATATTTCCAGTTATTTTCATTTGTGGAGATTAACGAAGATGAATGACGTTTTCCTTTTCGGGTGAACTATTCCTTTCAGAATAGATGTAAGGAATTATGCACCTGTTGACAACATTGTTTTAATACTGACTCTAACCAAGGATGGCTGCTCTCTGAACACATACTCACAACATCCCCAGAGACACACACACACATGACACATGAATCCTCTAAAAGTAACCCAAATCTATCAATTTCTCCCTTCACTCACTCAGATTCTGTGCCTCTCACTCTCTGTTCTCAGGCAACTTTGTCCATTTCGTCAGACTTCTTTAGTATTTTGCATACAGCTGTCAAAAGCTTTCAGTTCTTTCTACAGTCAAACTCAGTGTGCTGTAGTCAATTTTTATTCAGATGAATTAATGCAGTCACACATATTTCACTTTATATGTATATATATATATATATATATATATATATATATATGTGTGTGTGTGTGTGTGTGTGTGTGTGTGTGTGTGTGTGTGTGTGTGTGTGTGTGTTTGTGTGCGTGTGTGCGTGCGTGTGTGTGTGCGTGTTTGTGTGTGCGTGTGTGTGTAAAGTGGGACGTGTACTTTTTAACATACATAGAGCACTGAGTGCTGCCCTTCAAACAGGAAATATTCTTGCGCATAAAATGGATTTTCTTATTCAAATGAATTCCATCGAAGATATATCATATTGCACAGTGTCATGTGCCCACTTGCATACCTTTTGCTACAGTATATCATGAATGCCTCATGTATCTGGCTAAACGTTTGTGTATAAATATGAATGTGTTGAGTAAATGGCTTTTGATCATTTTATGTTATCTCAGCAGCATAAATATTTCTGAATCCTGTTGAGCAGCTTGAGTCAATTCAAGCAGCTGTGAATGGATCTGTCTGAACTCATAAACATAAGCTGGAGACTTAAGCTTATGTTCATAAGCTGTTGGTTCAAGATAAGGCTCTTCTCAAGTTTAAAGGTACTGGCCAATTTTACAGATTCCAACAAAAATCTCATAATTACTAGACTGTGGTACAGTGTAAAATCTGTATTACATTTATGAAGGATTCAAGAAAATGATGATGATATTATCTAAAGCAAGAATATCAGGCTTCACCACCCAGTTAGCATGGCATGTATTTTGAACTTTGGCAAATTTTCCGACAGGGTATTTTAAAAGTTATGAGTAAATGTTTTTCCACTGATATCAGAATGTTTGTTCAAAGTTATCTGTTCTTTTGGGGGAAGTCGTGGCCTAATGGTTAGAGAGTCGGACACGCACTTGAAAGGTTGTGAGTTTGAGTCTTGGGCCGGCAGGAATTGTATGTGGGGGGAGTGAATGTATAGCGCTCTCTCCACCTTCAATACCACCACTTAGGTGCCCTTGACCAAGGCACTGAACCCCCAACTGCTCAACCGGCGCCGGGGCATAAATGGCTGCCCACTGCTTTGTGTGTGTGTGTGTGTGTGTGTGTGCATGCACTTTGGATGGGTTAAAAGCAGAGCACAAATTCTGAGTATGGGTCACTATACTTGGCCGTATGTCAAGTCGCTTCTTAAATATTAGCACAAAAATAAGCTATGTTTAATGTCGAAATGTTTTTCTTTTGAAATGATTTAGTTGGATGTTTGTCTTACATCTTTACTACTGTTACTACTTGTGAACATTTGTTATCATCCCTTTACCAGTTGTCTTTGTTCTTAGCTCATGAATTATTTAATTAAAAGGCCTTCTAAATCTATTTTGACTTGCCTGAAGGTGTTCAAAACCTTCATCACAAAGCCTGTCCAAAATCAGAAAGGGGTGATGTCATGGTCCGCTGATGTTTAGGCACCTCCCTTTAGAAAGCCCATGCCAGAGCAATATAAGTGTAAGGTTATCTGCCCTGATTAAAGGGACACTGTTTCTCTTAACTTCCTGTGCTGAAGCTCCAGTCTGCTAAGTACACTGTAAAAAATGTATAATCTTCCCAACTCAAAATTTTCTAGTGACTGGTCACATCAAAAATTTTCAATTGGCCCAAGTGAAATTCTGTAAATGTAATTTTATCAATTGTAGCAATAGTCTGTTAACATTGGCTAAATTAGAAATAATTCGTTAAAACAATTGAAACTAAATTAGGTTACCAACCCATGTTATTGGTCGAATTATACATTTTAAATTGTAGTAGCATTTCTTTTTAGTTTTCCCTAAACTAAAAATATATTTTGGTAAATTTATATTAGTAAAGCAACTTCACTGTATTGTTTATTCCCCGTTGCCTCAAAATAAAAAAAATATGTACATTAAACACTCAAGCCATACTGCCACATTTTATTTAATACATTTTATCAAATCTACACCAGTATTGTGAAAATACCTTAAATGGTAAATACATTGAACATTTCTTCACAGTAGACCTTAGTAGATAAAAATCATGCATTTCAATTCAGGATTCCAAGATACACAAAACTCATTAGACCTTAGATCTTACATTAACAAAACCACTTTATTTTTTACACAATTACTTTAAACACATTTATTATCAGTGTTTAGAGAAATTTCACTGACATTTTGGTATTTAGGTACTACATTTATGAAACTGCACTAACAATATTAAATATTTTATTTATGCACATCCTAAGGAAGAAGATGGACTCGCATCATTGCACCTGTTCTCAGGACAAACTGATTTCCAGAATTTAATCCATTTAATTTTTAATTCATTTAATCCATGGGATTTGTGCTTCCTGTTCTTATGAGCTGTGAATGTACGGTTACTGGTTGCTACAAAATTACAATTTAAAAATGGACAATGAACCCTCTCGTGGTTTTTAAGATGTCCTCTTAAATGGTGAAGAAATGTTGACTGAGAGCAGATTTCCCTAAAATCACAAGAAAATGTGGTATTCCCCTTGTTGCCAGTCTTTGGATACCCTCCACAAATGTGTTTATAAAGCTCCAATTGCCTTGAAAATGCAAACACATTCTAGGTGTAAACATGGAAAGGAAGTTGCATTAACTGACCAATGGCAAGTTCTGTAGTGCTTGAAAATTAGGTCTTGATGAGGTGATGAAAACTTGCAGAAGCAGCACTGCATGGACTTCTTCTAAACCTGCAAAATAAATAAATGAAAAAGCTGAAAGATGATACTTTTGCAAAAAAAAAAAAAAGGCTTTCTAAAGATAGAGCTAAATGGGGAAAAGTTGTCAGAAAGTCTGTACAGCAACTAGAAAATATAGCAAACTGTGAACTGTGTGACCAGCATGCTGGTGATAGTCAAGTCCACACTGCTGAAAGGGCAAAAGACCCAGAGTAATATTGAGCAATTTCTGTTCTGTATATATATATATATATATATATATATATATATATATATATATATATATATATATATAAAAGAGTTAGAAATCTTTAGAAAAAATTAATTAGATGTACAATTATATAAAATAAAATTTGTTCAAGTTTGTAGAGATTTTCTGAGGGAGGGGTTCCCAGACTATTGCCCATTTCACATAGTCCATTTGCAGTGAGTATGTTAACCGGTTAGAGCTTTCACACTGCAAGCGGATGCGGTCCGGCAGTGTGTTACAGGTGCAGGCCTGCAGCAGTGCGGCGTTTCCACATTAAGTCTATTTTTTGCTGTGCTGGACCCACTAAATTAAAGTGACAGCACATTGTTCGCATTAAAATAAACATGTATTGACGTGAAAATCTAGTAATTTCACCACAGATGCACATAATTTAAAGTCTACTCTGTTTCAAAGTCAACACATGGCTTTTTTCCTTGGATAAAGCAAGGAAAATGACACTATGCCTGGCATTTTGGTAAAAAAAAAAAAAAAAGTGACATAATGGTTAGCACTCATCCTTTCTTGGAGGATTTCTTGTAAAAACGATTTTAAAACAAAAGAAAAGATGAGAATCGGCTGTTTTTGTCAAGCCTGTTGTAAGTTTTCATTTAAAATATATCTAATTTCTAATAAATCTAGTAATTTCACCACATATACATTTAATTTGAATATAATTTATAACTCTACTCTGTTCCAAAGTCATGTACACAATACGGCGTATCTCAATGGGATGCAAGCGGCGCAAGTGATCTTTCGTGCGTATCTCTATGCCATATCGTGTAATTTGACCTCACTTACCAGAAGTGATGGTGTGGGGACAGCTGATTTGAGGTAAAATGTGATATAAATACTGTCACTGACACATTGATGCCTGACACGAAATGATCGGTTTGTGTGAGAAACCCAACAGTATTTAATTATTAATTAACAGATTGCTATTAATAAATAGTGATTTAATTAACATTACTAATTCTGAGCTTTATAGCTTGCCATACATTTACTGCAACACGCACATAAGCACTGCAGACGGAGTATGTGTCAAACGGGTGTAACACAAATTGGCCAACCACTTTGTAAATTATGTAGCCTGAATTACAGTGTCACAAATTTTAGAAGCGTCTCATGGCGGCTCTCAATAAAGCAATTTAACACAATTTAAATATCACAAGAGCTAAGGGTATTTGATACGAATATGGTATGAACAAATATGCAATAAAAACTTTTAAATACTCACTGTGAAAGTCGTAAGGTTAGTCGTTCCGTTGAGTCAGACCTAGGATGTTTGGCTACATTGAGAGAGAAAAAAAATGTTATAACAGAAACATATAAATTATAGCTAGTGTCTCATACATTTATCATAATCACCATATAGTTTGATAAAATTATTTAGTTCAATAAATAGTAAATGAGATATTAGTATTGGGCTAAATTAGTTTATAAAAGGCTATAATGAAACCAAGGCGTGAATTCAATGTTATTTTTCAAAATACAATGTTATGTAGGCTAAAGAAAATATTGTAGCGCACAGACTCTTCATAGTTGTGAAATTGCTGTTTGTTTTGCACCGGCAGTGATGGGGTTAACAAAGTAAGTTCGGAGCATAGATCGGAGGGCCGGGACAGTGTTCATCTCACAGACTGTCTTCGTTCTGATTAAAAGTTCGGAAATAGAGCTTCCCTTGTCTGTCATTTTTCAGACATTACATACTATGTCCTCAAGTAAAACATTCGGAGAGTCGTTAATGCGTTTAACATTACCCAATGCTAGTGTAATGGCCGCGGTAGTGTAACATTAATGCCCATGTTTTACGGTTTTATGCTGAAACATTGAGACATGCACTCGGTTTGACGTAAACAAGAATTAATAAATTCATATTTCAGTACTCACCATAACTTAAATGAAGAAAAATCTGTTTGGAAATGATGTCTGAACTTCTGTCGTCGTACTTCAGCATCGACTCCTCAGTCTCCTCACTCTCCCGCGCAGATATATTTGAATCCACTATACCAACGGTTTCTCTCAGGTGCGTTTTTTTCTCCGCAAGGCTTGTTCGGCAAACACAAATATTTCACTTTTACTTGATTAATTGGCTGAACACAATTTAATATGTTCATTGAATATATATTTTTAATTTTACATTTGGACCATAAGCTAAAATTACCCCAATGCATCTTTTTGTTTGGGGATAATTATTTGAAAGCAATTTGTTGAGTCAATATTTAATTGTCAGTTTCCAAAATGTTTAAAAATTTTTTTTTTTACAGTGTAGCACAGGCTGTCCCGTGGCTGTGGAGCAGCATCTCTCCACAGAATCCATGAAAGTTCTTTAAAACAAATAAATGGCCTTACCCAACCCCTCATCTGGTATGGCTAAATGGGTTAGAAACTTACAAACACACTTTTAATTATGTGCGTGTAATTCTTTAGATGTATTTATTAGCAACAATCACAATAGGGAAGTCATGGCCTAGTGGTTAGAGCATTTGACTCCTAACCCTAGGGTTGTGTCTTTGAGTGTTGGGTGTGTGCACTTTGGATGGGTTAAATGCTGAGCACAATTTCTGAGTATGGGTTACCATACTTGGCCAAATGTCACGTCACTTTATATATATATATATATATATATATATATATATATATATATATATAGTCTAACTTGGAATGTCTGAAAATCTGACTGTCAGAATCATAAAAATTGCACTTTAACATGAAAATATGGCTGGTTTTTGTTTATCATGTTATAGCAGTACTCTTTATGAGTTCTATCAAAGCATATTGATAGATTTATATATTTTTTATTATTATTGGCATTTGAAATATTGCTCATCGAGCACACTCTGAAGTTTGGAATGGGTATAATTTAGTGGTGTTTATGAATAAAATGATTTTTGCCCAAAGCCCTCAATATTTCTAGTCATGTGTCAGTGTAGGATGGAAGAAGAGGCCCAGCTGCAGGAAAAAGTGGCATGGGATCAACAGAAAATCTATCAGCTCTTCACTCAGCAGTATCCATCACACTGTCAGACTGTGCTGGCATCAGCCCTGCTCTGTAGTGCTCAAATCAGCTGAGCCTTGCTTTACCTGACCCAGACTAGGGACCTCTTCTCGTTCGCACTGCCTTGGGTTGACGGACATACTGTGGGGACTTGTGAATGCTGTTTTCCTTTTTATTTCTCTTCTGCATTTTCTCCAAAATGTAGTGCATTGCCACAGTACAAACCTTGCAAAACCTTGAAACCTTGTGTGTGTGTGTGTGTGTAATTGTGTGTGTGTGTGTGTGTGTGTGTATTACAAGACTTACTGTACATTTGCAGCAATACCCAAGACTCAGTGTGCTTCATTCAGGTGCGAAACTGGCCTGTTCTTCTTGTCAGATTTAATCCATGGTGGGCAGTATTTATTAATTTATTTTCTGTATCAGTTTATGTACTTAAGTAATAATTTTTCGATCATCTGTGCTTATCAGAAAATCTGTATTTGGGAATCACTGATTTAACTACCAATGCTGGACATCTTTATTTTTACTCCATTGCATTTCAGAAAGGTTTTTATTTATTTATTTATTTATTTTTTGCCTAATAACATCAGAAAAAAAAAATACTGTATTTTAAGTGTATTTTTATTTAAATTTTTAATGTATCTGTTCTCATCTTATTTGAAAATGGGATAATTTTTTTATTTTAACATTTAATTGTGTGGTATTTTAATATTCCCATTACATCTGAAAAATATATATGATGCCTGATTTGTGCATAAGAACTGTGCATAAGAACAGAGAGTTGTAACAAATGTGGAACAAGATTGATAGATCCACTTGTACTTACAGATCAGAAATATTACTAATTCTTAAATAAATTTGGTACTTCAGCACTTTTACTGAAGCAGAAATTTAAAAGGAGTGCTTTTACCTGGAACAATATTTCATCAGGTTATCGGTTCATTAACTCAACAACAAGATATCTGTTCTTTGTCGTTAAGCATTTTATCCAGGTTGTGTAGGTCCATGAGTTCACTATATAAGAAGAGTATGCCAAATGGATCACAGTGCAATATCATGGTGAAGAGGTGAAACAGTCATGAAATAAATGTGTGTGGCCTTGATTTAATCCATTTACACAAGGAGCATAGAGTTAAAAACTGGGCAGCACATTGCCTCTGCTCTGTGCTTCAGTCAAGAGTTGATGGGATTGGATTCAGAGCACTGTTTAGTTGATCTTATTGTAAAGTGATATGCATTCTCACGCCTAAATCAATCAAGGTAAGTTCTTACCTGGCATCTTTCCAGGATGAGTATATGCTTCAGCTCTAAACTCTTGCTGTAGTGTTTTCCTGTCTCTTTAACATAAACATTTACGGTTATATGAAGAAGAAATGGCTGCACACTTTCCAATCACTAACCAGCCTCTGGCTCCACTGCTCTTAATAAGGAATTAACTGTACCAACTGGGACTCACAGAAGAAGATTTATGTAATCTAAAATAGGCACAAATAAAGTTACTTGGCACTTAATGGACCCATTCAGTGCAAATGGGTCCCAGCTCTCAAAACAGCACTCAGAGGGTGAGAAGTATTCGTAAGTGCTGAACAAAGTATCCTATAACATTAGAAACAAAGGGATTTCATAATCCAGCCGGTCTGGTTTATTTCCATGTACGTACAGTACGTGACCTCAATTTCAAGAAGGAGCTCAATGTAGGTTTGGAAACATGTCCGTATTTGTTACTGTAATGCTCTCCGAGGCAGGTTGATACGAATCTGTATGGAAACTTTGAAAAGGAATCATTCCACCCTTCTTTCACTCCTTACTTAAGGCCTGTGAACGGTTATCAGAGAGAGGAAAATGTAAAATGAAAAAAATATATATATATCATAGAGGAGTTTAGCAGCATTGACTCACAGTCACTTCGCTTTATCATTCTATGCTTACCATACAGTACATCTTTCACTGCCATAGGTCCTCCCTTGGGTGGCCTGAGAGGACGGGCCTACAGGGCCAATGTAATACTCCTATAAAATGAATAAAGCTCTTTGGCTCCCTGAAGTAAAATATGTATTTGGAAAGGCCTCCAGCTGTAACACTGCCAGCAATAAGAATTGTTTTATCAAAGTCTATATGAAAACAGAAGAAAGGTGACTATGGGGAGGAAATGGAACAATAAGTGGGGGGAAAAACAGAGATCTGACTTTTATTTCTTTGAAAGTATCTTTCAAGTTCGAGCTTTATAATATAATAGACATTAGAGTGTCTCACTCAGTCCCTCACACAGAATAAAGAGTGGCAGGGGAATATGGGTTCCTTCTGCTGCCGTGTACTGACAGAACTCTGAGTGAATTCCCACAGAACAGAATGACTCGTTTTCCACTTTGAGCTGTGGAATAAATGTTATACTGAAGGCACTGGAGATCACGTTCTTCCTAGAGCCGAGGGAGTATATTTGACATGTCTGCATTTAACTACAACAGGGATGAGAGAAAAGGTAGAAATGTGTGACTTTTCTCTTGTGGGAGTGCATGAAAGAGGCCTCCACATTAAGGACATCAAGGTGCTGATAAATAATTGCCCGATTTTAATGAGATTTACATCATCAAATGGTTATAATGGCTTTTATCCCTGATGGAAGATTAGAGTATGTTTGTGTTCTGTACCGTGATTCAGAGGAGAGTAGATGAGTCATGTGAAGAAAGTGAGATAGCAGACCACCCCACAGCAGGACAGATGACACATATCGTAATCATTGTGTATACTATGTTCTGACTTTAAATGTTTCCAGTTCCTGTTAGCTTTTGTCCTTCACGTATCAGTCTGAGAATGGAGAGACAAAAGTCAGACCTGATGCAATTAGGTTTGATGCATTATATTATGTAAACGCACACACATACACACACTGCAATACTATAGGGTTGAGGTAATGGTGGGAGATAGATGCATCACCTGTAACCCCATAATAAAAATCCATGTGGCTGTGTCGGACGTATCTTCTACTTGCACTAAGGACACCAACAAGCCTCAAGCAGAAGTAACATACAGTACATATCCATTGTTAGTGCCACTCATATGAAAAATGCCAGGCATGGACATTATTTTTTACTGAACTTTGTTATAAATGCTTTCAAGTAAATAGAGGAAAACTAAATACTAACTTTATGCATAGTGTCTCCATATTCTCAGACTGCCAGGGGATCTGGGGTAAATCTCTGTTCAGTGTGACTAGCCGGTTTGTGAGACAAGAATGTTGCTGTGGTTCATAATGCACTTTGTCACTCCACTGTTATTGGTAGAAGATGCTTCATACTGCCATTAACAGATATGGTGCACTGGTCATTCATTTAAATGAATGTGTAAGGAAGCCGTGAAACAGAGGCTGGCAGAGGTTGTGAAATGTCTAGATGACCAGGGGTCTCATTTATAATCATTGCGTATACACAAAATAGGCATATGCAATTGCAATTTTCAATGCACTTATCGAGATTCATAAAAAAATTAACTGAGCACTGAAAATACATAAAGTCATTACACAGAAGTTAAACAAAAACTATATGAATATAGACATATTTAGTGGAATGCACTTTATCATTTTTCCTGTGGTATGCTGTTTTAATGACAGAGAGGAGTGCTATAGGTGCACACTAATTCATCTTTAAACTAAACTGCAGATCTCATGCTATGCAAAAATATTTTAGTGAGAACAATGATGAATGATGGTTGTCCAGTGGAAAAAAAAAAATGAGACCAGCTCTATTCTAAAATATTTATCTGAGAACTATTTTAAACAGTTTTGTTTTTATGGATTTTATTTATGCTAAAACAACAAGGATACTGGATGATTTTTAGCAAAAAAAATTGTGTATGACACAAATTGCATTTACAGTCCGTATAAATCTTTCATCTGGCAAAAGAGATAAAGTCATACAAATCTGGAACTATATGAGGAAGAATAAAATATGACAGAATGCCCATTTGAGTGACAACTTGTGTTCTGGGGCTACGTCATGTGCCTGCATTCTACACTAACAAAATGATTAAAAACAAATACTTTGAGATTTAATAATTACATTTATTTTAACAAACCTCACTCTAATTCAAAAAATAAAAAATAAAAAAAATAAAAAAATAAAAAAAGTAGGCTTTGGGGAGAAAAAATATCTCTTTGTGCAGCCTTTGAAATAAGCTCTCTTGGTCTCTATCTCTGTATCTGATCTTTTTACAAAGTGGTTTGGCATGCCATTTGAAGTGCTGATTAAAATCAGTTAATATAATCATGCTTTGATCCCAGCAGTCAGGGTTTCCAAATGGAAGACAAACACATTCACCATAAATACATAAGAAGATACCGGCAAAACAGATTCTAATTTGATTTCTTGCTTGGGCAAATATGTCTCTAAGAGCAGGATGATTGCTAGTTCATGGAAAGCAGGGGAAGGAGAAACAGCCAATCAATATCAAAAACAACACGGATGAAATCTTGTCATTTCACCACCATACAAAGTTGTCACAATGGATTGTTGTTCCTGCTTCATATCTCGGCCCTATGCAGTCTGTCCACTTGTTGAATTGAAATTCATCTTTACCTCTGACCTTGTGAAAAATAAAAATGTCAAAGTGCTATTTTGCTATTTTGTGTGATTGCTACATTCTTTGGTGTGCCTAATTTCACATGCAGCTTATAGATATAGTTCACTCAAAAAAAATAAAAAATAAAAAAAATAACTTTATTTTTTTTCACGCACATGTCATTACAAACCTGTAAGACTTTCTTTCCAATGTCGAACACAAATAATTTTTTACATGTATTACATAGAAATGTATTACATAAAACATTATAAAATATAATTTATAATTAAATATAAAGATAAAATAATCGTTCAACTTTATGATGTGTGGGTGATTTCAATAATCTGGGTTGTTTGCACTTAAAATGTGTATATTTCCCTACACGGCAACCATATGTTTTACACTGTCTCATACTGTGCAACACATCTCACCTTTGATAAGCACTGTAGGATAAACCTCTGAGATGGTAAATAATATATTGCACAGTATGATTTTGTGTCTTTGAAGCTGGCTACAATGTGTCAGCACAAATAGTGGCATGAGGCTCCTCATGCTCTTTGTGCTGTGGTGTAGGCAGGAGAGCTTCATGTGCTGGGGTAGTGTTATTTTTTTCAGCTATTTTAGTCTTAGTCCCTTAGTGTTAAAACGTCTTTGTGGTCAACCTTATCCTAATTAGTTTTAGTCAACTAAAAGCATTAGTCTAGTTTTAGTGCAAGAAAATCTTAAGTATTTTAGTCTAGGTTTAGTCAATCAAACCTTGACATTTTAGCAGTTAAAAGATTATTAATCAACTGTTTACAGCAGAGTTCATTTTTGCAGGCATTTTTTTTTTGTCTTAGTCTTACTCAAAATTTACATTTCAGTTATCATATTTAAACAACCTTGTCCTGTTTTTGTTTATTCAATGAAATGTATAATAATTTTAGTCTTCTATGATAATTTTACACCAGTACGCACAAGTCAGTAGAATGTGGACTCATACATATGGGTTTATTTTAACTAGTTTATTAATTTATTATAGGCTTTTTATGAAATAAATTAATACAAAATACTTTTGCAGTCTCTCTGTCTACATTATGAAAACAGCTAAAACAAACAAACAAAAAAATATTATAACAGTGAAATCGCTAGTAATTCCAATACTCACATATTGCAATTCCTCTATTAAAAAAACTGCAGTTGAGTAAGTGCATTTATTCAGCAACAACATTGCAAAAAATACAGTCGAGATCTCATGACTGAACACTGAAAAATGTTTTCATTAAGATCAGTAAACTCCTGCTTGTTTGTCGGAATTTCAGATCGGTGGCTGCGGCGGCGCTTCCACGATGAGGAGTGAGCATGTGCTCATGGTTGCCAGATTGCTTAAAAGGGTCATATGATGAGATTTCAAGGTTTCAAGTTGCAAAGACTGAAGTCTCAAACCCAAAGAGATATTCTTTATAAAAGTTAAGACTCGTCCACACCCTCCTAAAACGCCTCTTTTAAACACTCCCCCACATGTCTACATCACTGTGTTGGAAGATTTGTATAACGCCGCCCAAATGTTTACACAAAGAAAGAAGGCATAACTTTGATTCTTACTGTAGTATTGTTGTTGCTGCCATGTCGTGGAGATGCCGTGTGTTTCATTGTGAAAGCGAAATACTTTGTTTGGCCTTCCAAAAGAGGATACGACTAGAAATCAATGGTTAAGTTGTATTTACAACACTGTTCCAGAACAGTTCAACCCAAATATTCAGATGTGTGCAGCGCAATTTATGGAAGACTGTTTGTTTTCTGATCCTGGAAGAGTAGACTACAATCTCTACAGACTCACAGACTGCAAGTATTTTTATTTCAGTTGGTCATATGATGCAATTTCAGTTTCCCTCTTTGGAGTGTTACAAGCTTATTGTGCATAGATACGATCCCTAAAGTTGTAAAGATTAAAGTCTCAGAACCAAAGAGCTATTCTTTATCCAACTTCAGACTCTGCCCCCCCAACAAACCTAAAATGGCACATGTTAATTCAAACACGCTGCCCACCACAGTTAATGTTGAAGCAGCCTTCATTTAAGAAAGATGCTGTGTGTTTTTTTTAGGCAAACGCAAAAGCACTTTATTTGGCCTTCCGAAAGTAGATGCATTTAGGAATCTTTAAGAATACTTACAAGTTACAACAGAACAGCAATGCATTCTGTCTTTGCTATGACAATCTGGCGCTTCTGATTCAGCAACTGTATGTTTTGATATTAGTTTAAGTATTTGCTACTGACTGTTCAAATGGAGAATACTGCACATTGTGTGTGTGTGTGTGTATGCATGTGTGTGTGTGTGAGTGTGTGTGTGTGTGTGTGTGTGTGTGTGTGTATGCGTGTGTGTGTGTGTGTGTGTGTGTGTGTGTGTGTGTGTGTGTGTGTGTGTGTGTGTGTGTGTGTGTGTGTGTGTGTGTGTGTGTGTGTGTGTGTGAGAAAGAGAGAGAGATATTACTCGTTTGTAATGGGTTTTATTGGTTTTGTCCAGTCGTGCCAGGATATGGCATCACAGTATGTTAGGGAGCTTAACATTTCTGTCACATGCTTGAGGTATTCAGCCAATCACAACACACAGGAAAGCTTGCAAATCACTTTACATTGTTGTACACATTGTACACAAGGGCAGCAGTGGCCTAATGGTTAGAGATTTGGACTTGTAACTTGAAGGTTGCAGGTTTGAGTCTTGGTGCTGGCAGGAGTTGGGGGGGTGAATGAAGAGTGCTCTCTTCCACTCTTAAAACCCATGTCTGAAGTGGGGACTGAAACCCCAGTTGCTCCCCGGGCGCTGGATCTATAGCTGCCCACTGCTCCAGGCATGTGTTCATGGTGTGTTCACTTCTCACTGCTGTGTGTGTGCACTTGGATGGGTTAAATGCAGAGCACCAATTCCGATTATGGGTTACCATACTTGGCAAATGTTATAACTTTCACTTTCACCTCACCTCACTTTTCAGAATGATGAGCTTTGTAAAAATGGATGCATTTCAGAAAGGCGGGCATAGAGGAGAAACAATAATGTACAGTATGTGGAAAATTAAGGTTTTCAGTGGCTCAGTGGTTCATGTAGGTTGTCTACAAACCGGAAGGTTGGTGGTTCGATCCCCGGCTCCACCTGACCAAGTGTCAAGGTGTCCTTGAGCAAGACACCTAACCCCAGCTGCTCCCGACGAGCTGGATGGCGCCTTGAATGGCAGACACCGCAGTCGGTGTGTGAATGGGTGAATGTGTGGCAAGTTGTAAAGTGCTTTGGATGGCCATGTGATCTGTTGAAAGCGCTATATAAATGCAGTCCATTTACCATCCTTGTAACAGTGAGGCTCTGATTCGGGGATTTGAACTCTTAGACTAGTCTGCAATAACATTTTGTCTCAAATTGGTACTGTTTTTATTTTTTAAATACATTTTAGTCTCGTTTTATTCTGTAAACAAAATTGCATGTTGATATATTCTTAGTTATCGTTTATTGACCTTATTATCATCTCGTCTTCATCTCATCTTAGTCATGGGAAAAAAAAATAAATAATAATAATTCCTCATTGTATTTGCTAACAAAATTAACACTAACCTGGGGTCATCATCTCAGGTGTGAATATTTAATCAGGCGCAATCTGTCTTCCATTTGGGCTGGGTCACATTTATCAGGTATTGGATTTCCTCGTGCTCAATAATTCAGACCTGCTTTTATGATCACGAAAACCAATGATGACTTTTTTTCATTAATGCCTAACTCATGAGTTATATTCTCCTTCTATCCTCCTTCCTCTTTCGCTGGCCTACCCATTGTCTCCTCTTTACACTGGAAAAGGTATTTAGTGTAAGGAGTGCTCTATAAAAATAATAGTCACCTACCACAGTAGGAATAGATACAGATCTTGTTGTTTCTATTTTTAGAATAAGTTCATTAATCTTGCCATGCTAATATAATTTGGACGGATTCAGGCTATTCAAGAACTGAATGTGTCTTTTTTGTATTACTGGAAACTATATCCTATATATCACACCCAGCCAGGTGTTATTTTATACAGAAATAGTTTCCCTCAGTATCTTTCTTTCTTTCTTTCTTTATTTCTTTCTTTCTTTCTTTCTTTCTTTCTTTCTTTCTTTTTGCATAAAAAAAAAACTTTTTATTATTCATGTATTTATTGTAACGATGTAAGTCCACATTTATTTATATATTTTCCTTGTGTAAAACTGGGGGACTGTAAAAATGTACTCACCCCCAGGCCATCCAGAATGTAAATGAGTTTGTTTCTTCATCAGAACAGTTTTGGAGGAATTCTGCATTACAGGACTTGCTCACCAGTGAAACATCTGCAGTGAATCAATGCCGTCAAAATGAGAGTCCAAACAGTTGATAAAAACATGGGTAATCCCGTGACTCCAGTCCATCACCTGAAAAGCTGTGTTTTGTAGGACAATTAATAATTAATTAAGACAAATCCATCAAAGACATTTTAACTTTAAACCATTACTTCTGGCAAAAAAAGAAAAAAAAAAGAAAATGTGACCCTGGACCACAAAAACAGTCACAAGGGTCATTGAGTTTTTAAAATTGAGTTTTATGCATAATCTGAAGGCTGAATAAATAAGCTTTGTCAGTATAGGACTATATTTGGCCGGATACAACTATTTGAAAATCTGGAATCTGAGGGTGCAAAAAAATGTAATAAAATTAAATTAAATATTGAGGAAATTGCCTTTAAAGTTGTACAAATGAAGTTCTTAGCAATGCATAGTACTAATCAAAAATTATGCTTTTATATATTTACAGTAGGAAATTTACAAGACATGATTTTTAATTACTGTCTTAATGTCTATACTTAGTGATTTTTGGCATAAAAGAAAAATGTATAAATTTGCCCCATACAAATGTATTTTTGGCTATTGCTACAAATATACCCCAGCTACTTAAGACCAGGGTAACAAAGAGTGAAACAGTCTGTTGTCCTATCACATCAAAATCCACCAACATGTTTGTTTAGAACTTTGTTTAGAGTTAATGTGTTGTGTCTATTTGTGACACCACAGCCCTTATATCACACAACAGATGTAATTCAGTGCATATAAAGTGTTAGTTAGTTTCCAAATAAACAATGCATGTCCAGCCTATAATTTAAATTAGGCTTTGCATGGCTACATTTGTTTGAATGAGCTAAGTTATAAGACTGGTTATTGCAGAAGTTTACATTCACAATTGTATCCAATTTGTAAGTAAATGCTAACTCTGTAAGCTGTAATTTAAACTAACATGCTTTGCACAAAAGAAGCTGCATGGATAACATTTACAGGACTATAATTTGCAATATTTCTATACAGTAGATTTTATAATAAAAAAAATAATAATAATAAAACTACAAATGTGGCATCATACATTATTTATTAATCACTTTGGATAGAACTGTTTTTTTTTTTTCTTAAAAAATATATATTTTTTATGTTATGTTTAAATACAGAAATTAAGAAAGAGTATATCAGGCATATAAAATAAGTTCTGCAAGATTATGACAACCATTTTGCCTTAGCAGATCTGAAAACAAACAATAGAATATTACCCTAAAAAAATGACATGACATACACCAATGGGTCTCCTAGCTGTTGGGAGCTATTTGTAATATCACATAGAACTGTTTTCTTAATGTCTGTTTGACTCTTAAAGCAAAAAGAAAAGATGCTATTAAAGCATAAAAGCTTTAATAAAATTTCTGGTTGCACTTTATTTTAAAGTACTTGTACTTACATGTACTTATAGTGTACTTACAGTGCATTTATCTAAGAAAGTTCTGGTAATACAAGGTAACTACATGGGGTAGGGGTAGGTTTAGGGGTAGGTCCAGGGCTAGTACCTAGTTATTTCATAGTTATTGTAATTACAATAATGAGTACATAGTATGTACATGGGGAACAGGATTGTAAAATAAAGTGCTACCAAAGTACTTATCTTAGTAGTTCAGTTACCCGAGAGAGCATAGAAGCTTCGAGAACATGGCACAAAAGATATAGGGAAACACAAATCCAGTATCACAACATGCATGTATTATTGTCCTGCAACCCGACTGAGGTCTGGATGACAGTTAATTGATTTTGCAATTGCATGCTGTCAAGCCAGGAAGCAGAGTGACATTAACATGTTGAAATCTACTGAGGCATTTGGTGAAAGCCATTTACATATGAGGTGACTGAGCAAACTCTCATTTTCATCAGGGCATTTGGTGGCAGCAACCTCACAGATGTCCTGTTCAATCTGGATGTATTGCTGTCTAATCTTTCGTAATCCTCTTTGCACTTTTTGCATACTGAATTTATATGTGACCATTGTGATGCAATTCAAGTGAAAAAAACTTTTTTTTTTTTTTTTTTTTTATTGCAAGCACAAATTATATCAAGCTTCAGGGACACTGAAATATTTATGTAGTTTAGATATTAATATTGACTATACAGGTATGTGCAGTGAATACTGTTCATGCAGGCGAGCCAAATTATATTAAGTGCAGTGTCTAGGTACAGAGGCAGATGTGTGTGTGAGTTTTCCTTCACGGTACAATGCTTGGAGCCAGAGAGTGAGCGAAGGGATCAACAAGCAAATCTAGCCAGGTATTAGCTGACCCAACTGAGCCAGAGGTTTCTCCTTTCCCTCCTACTGTGAAAAAGTGTGTGAATGAGGGAGAAAAAAAATACTTTGTACAAATTTTGGATATTCTTGGGTTAATTGTTCACGTTCATGTTTGTTTATTATGGGTTAGAGATATGGGGCCGTAAGCATGCTATGATTCTGCAGCTTCCAGATGGGCAGGGCAACTATTTCCCTGGACAATTCCATTTAGCCCGCATTTTTGCCCATTCAGGTCACATAGTGTCTGACCAAGGGAGGTGGTGAAGGAGAAAGAGGGAAAAGAGGAAAAAGGGAGCGAAACTGAGAGCAAACACCCCTCAGATGCACACATTAATCCAAACCATTCTGCTCCACAGCTCCTTTCGCTCACAGATAATTAAAATCCTGTGGGAGTTCCCAGAAGGACTGCATCCATAAGTCCGGCATACCTCCTGAGCCTCAGAAACACAAGGGCCGGCAAGAGTGAAGCCTGCATATAAATCTGGCCTGCCAGACAGGCAAGCACACTTTCAGATGGGAGCCATTTTTCACTGCTGTAGTCATTTGGCAATGCCTGAAGGATGTTAGAAGAAGAGTGGAGAATACGAAGCCTGGGGTCCGTCAGGCAGCAAGGCAAAGGGCCATAGTCATCTCCTAATATAATTATCCAATCATTATGATTGGTGATGTGCCTGAGTTATTTTAGGCCTAGAGAGTCTGTGTGTGTGTGTGTGTGTGTGTGTGTGTGTGTGTGTGTGTGTGTGTGGATGGAACTTGTAACTCTAAAGCAACTCTCTGCCCTGCAGACAGTGTGATATGAAGGAGGCAGAGCATGACAGCCTCTGTCTATAATGCGTTTGCTAATACTGAGGGTTAGTCAGTTTGGAGTAAGAAATCAGGCAGTATTGAGAGTTATAGTTATTCAGCAGGAGGGTGGAGGGAGGAGTTAAAGACATATTATAGACCAGGGAACACTGCTGGTTTCATTCATTTCAAGGTCTGATGGACAAAATAAGTCAACATTGAGCAAACAAGGAGTTCATCCCTTTTCAAATGAGTCAGCACTATTCTCACCAGGTAGCTGATAATCGCTTAATGCATCTTTGCTGAAATAATAATAATAATAAAAATATTCAAGAAGTAAAAAATCAAAATGTCAAGCTGTAACCTGTTACGTGACATTTTTACACTTTAAAATGCGGCAGCAGATTTTGTTGTTGACACTTGAGTT
The DNA here is from genome assembly GCF_003368295.1 of Carassius auratus. Classification (NCBI taxonomy): domain Eukaryota; kingdom Metazoa; phylum Chordata; class Actinopteri; order Cypriniformes; family Cyprinidae; genus Carassius; species Carassius auratus. Next base: position 8,289,961 of record NC_039274.1, on the reverse strand, counting down.
AAGCAGTTTATAGACTGATCATAGATTGTAACCAGGTCATCCATCTTCAGCAATGTCTGTAATTAAACCTGTAGCTTGAGGTCAAAGACTGTGTTGTGGAGACTGATGAGGCATCTCTTCAAAAAGACAGAGTATAGTTGTGTCCAAATACAGTTTACACTGAAATGGATGTGACTGCTTGGAAATGTTCAGCCAGGAATGATGTTTGACTGGTTTGTGAGTTCACAAAGGCTTAAATATTTAAATTTAAATATTTACTCATTAATCAAAGGAGGAAAAATGTATTTAAAAATTATTTAATTTTACTACTCTATCCCAAATTCCATAAGACAATACCCAAGTAATAATTAAGTACAGTTCATATCTTTGCTCATCTCTTCTCTTAATAGAACCTCTCACACGCTAATCTGAAGTTAGAAAGTATCTGTCGATATCTGGGTGTCCTCTGTGTGGTGTTAGTTTTTTTTTTTTTTTTTTCTCTCCTGAATATGGTTGATTGATCAGATGACAACATCTACTATCAGACATCATGGCGAACAAGACAAAGTTGTTTACATTCAGTGTGGTGTCTGTTCATCTGAATGTACTTTTTTCATTATTTTCACAAAATTATTAAAGCAAATTTAGATCAGTGTCTGGTTACTGGAAACACACTTGTAATTTCTGAGACAAGCTGAAACAACAAAGTGAAGCTGGTGTGATGGCAAGTTCCTCATTCCATTGTAGTGTAAGTACAGGGGTGTTGGGATACTTGCCCTCGACAGGTAAATGTGGACACAGATCTTAGGACATCTTATGGCTAAACAAATCTACCTAAAAATAGCATATCAACCTATCATCGCTTTATAATAGGAAAAATAGGTATCAATCAGCCAAGACAGAATAGAGCTTTGCTTGATTTGCAAATTAAACCATTCTAAATATCTGATAGGATAGAGACAACATACAAGTTAAATGAATGTCATGGAGTGTTGCAGTGTGCACATTGTTTAAGGAAGACTACTTTGAAAATAAAGAGCTTAGGTTTTTATATTCTGATTGTGCTAAAGTATCTAGTGTGATAAAAGATTTATTTAAAGATTGATGATTTAAAATGATTCCTTTAAATAACCGCTGTAATTATATTGTACAACAACAATTATGAATATTAGACAAGGAAAGGCAAGCTTATTTATATATCACATTTCATACAAAATGATAATTCAGAGTGTTTTACATAAAATATAAGAAAATAATAATAAAATAATCAACAACAATTTTTATTTCTGACTCAATCCTAATGATTTGAATGTTCTTTTAGGTTTATATTCAGTAAAAATATCTGCTCCTAGGTCCCAGGCCACTGAGTACATAAAAAAGGGTACAATTACTTTAAAATCAATCCTAAATATAACTGGAAACCAGTGTAAGAACCTAAATACTGGTGTGATGCTCAGATTTTCTGGTTCTAGTCAGAATTCAGGTTGCAGCATTCTGGTTGAGCTGCTACAGTCTAATGGCACTTTTCCACTGCATGGTACAGTATGGTATGGCTTGGTATGATTCACTTTTTTTTGTTTCACTTGGCTGAGGTTCCAAGTGATGTGCAATGAAAAAGTTGTTCAGGAGTGACGGAAATAGAGGTGGCACAACTATAACAATGTGAATGATCCTGTCCCCCCACGCAGTGGAAAAGCACCATAATGGTATTTTGAAGGCCAGTGAGAAGGCATTTACACTGCTGGTGATAAATGCATGAACAAGTGCATGAACAAAGTCTTGACTGGAGAAACTGGAGGTAGCAAGTGTGTCAAGATAGCATGTTGACGTTTTCAGATGCTGTACTATTTCTTCCAAAATTTTGCTATCAATTTGCTCAAAAGCAGACTAGTATCTTCTTTTTGACATTGCGGTCAAGTCTGTCTGACCTCTGCATATCTCGGGGATGACATCCCATGGTAAATAGGATTTACACAAGCTTGAGTCTTGATCCTGAACAGCTGAGAGAGATGATGCCAACCCCACAGAGGACCTCAGTTGATGCCAACCCTGAAACAACATGCAGAACTACCAAATTTTGCTAAAATATTGATTGCATCATATAATAAATGCTGTTAATAGTATTCCTCGTCTGCTTGATTAAGTCTTTAATTTATCGTTTCCATACATTTCTGCCATATGTCAAAATAACTACTACTAAGTGTGACTCGAACCAGACAAATTAAAGAGTCGATCAGGGCTGTGGCTGAAACATGAGCTGAATTCTTCAGTAAGGCAACAGGAAGTCATAAAACATTCTGTGCCACAAGTCCCAAGCAAGATAACCAACCAACCAACGCTTTCACAGAACAGCTTTCAACATTAACACCACTAGAAAAATTATTGACAATTTTAATTTGCAGAAGGGATTGTCAAATTTGTTGTTTGTAAGTGAGATGCAACGTCGGACATCACATGTAAACCCATGAGAGTTAAACACTTCCTTAAACACTTCCCCCACCCAGCAGAACCAGACTGAAATTCCAAAGGGGGAGGGGCTTTGAACCTCTGGTCTCCACAGAAGTCTTTGTCAAGAGAATGGCAAAGAAACTGTCTTTTCTACATATATATGGACCAAAATGTTCTCCAAAATGACTTCTAAATGAATATCAGTCCATCGCTTAACTCCATATTCATTTATATGTAACCCACACATTTGACTATCATGTTATAATCACTTATTGTGTATGTCTTTTAATAACTATGGGATAGCTTAAGGATACATAGTCATGTCTAGTATCTATGTAATCGAATCTGCTTGCTTGAAGTAGTCCTGACCATCAGTTATTTGTCACATGTGTCATATTCTGGTTATAGGAATCATGTCCAAAATTAGACCCTGCAAGAGCGACAATATCTGACAATATCTGATTGGTCAAGACAGCATTTGAGGTGTGGCCAACAGGCCAGTTTAAATACTCAGGACACCATAAAATCTGGCTTTTAGTTGTTAGCTATTCTTATGCTATTAGTCATGTCTGCTTTTAGTTGTTAGCTTTGCTTCTGCTACTAGTCATGCCAGCTTTTAGTCTCTAGCTATGCTTCTGCTATTAGTCATGTCTGCATTTAGTTGTTAGCTTTGCTTCTGCTACTAGTCATGCCTGCTTTTAGTTCTAGCCTTGCTTATGCTATCAGTCATGCTAGCTTTTAGCTTTACTTCTTAGCTTTAGCTTTTAGCCATGCTCTTTGTCATCACTGTTCTTTGAGCGCGGTTCCAGCGTGCTTCAGTCTGCACGCCTGCTGCTACTTAGCCACGATGAGAAGAAACACAAGCTAGTCTCGTCAAACTTTATTTCTTTTATTTTCTGTTTGAGAGTTTTATATTCTGAGTTAAGTTTTGTAACGCCGTCTGACCTCGTCTGCGCGTTCAACTTCAACCAGCGCACACAACTCCGTCTTCAGCCAACGCCCAACCAGGGCTACCCAAGACGTCACTTCAGCGACTACTGAACTTCCAGCCAATCAGCGACATCGGACAACAAAAGGGGACTCCCTTTTCACAGGAGACACAAGTAACCTCCAGACTGTGACCTTTACTGGTGTATCTAATATAATTTTAACCTCATTGAGGAACTCAATGCGAGGGCTAATTACGTGATTGATGGTTGTTCATGTCTATGCAATTTAACGTATTGCTGTAAACTTGGGATTCCATATTTCCATTCTCTTAAACTCATCTTTCCCTAACTTTCGAGCTTCCTGCAACTTGTGTGAATGTGTGAGTGCGTGCGTTTATGTGTTAGATTAGTTTATATGTCTTAGATTTATCTAATAAAGCCTTATTCATATTGAAAAGAGAAGTATCTTGTGTTTGTGCTTACAAGTTAATGTCTTAAACTGCCGATCTTGTTACTGTGCTAATTGATAGTGTTTTCACTATAGTTTGGATATTAATATCCAGCGCAGATTTGATGTTAAACGGCTCGTTCAGTGAATTGCAGGGCATCTCAGTGATCAGGCGTGAAACAGTGATTCTGTTCAAATTCCCTTTAAATTATTAAATGATTCCCTTTGAGCTAAATTGACCTGTTTCCGCTACATAAGCTACTAAATATTGTAGAAAGTAAATACTGAGAGCACAACAGACGTTCACTGATCGGAACGAGAGCGTCGCGAAATGTCACAAAAGGAGTGTGTTTTTGGTTGCCAGGGCAAGACAACCCTGCACAGATTACCAAAAGAGAAACAACATTAAGGGACCAGTGGATGGAGTTTATTTTTACAGAGCATCAACGGAGTTGTGCAAGTGTTTGTGTTTGTTCCCCTGCATTTCGAAGATGCTTGTTTTACAAACAAGGCCCAGTTTGATGCCAGATTTGCACATCATTTATTTCTTAAGGTTATTGCAGTCCCAATGAAAAAGGGTCACGGTCGTGTGTTGGATTCTTTAGCTCCGCCCACACGTCACGCCTCCAGCCGGTCGTGTTTTTCCTGGAAAAATCAGTACAGACTATCTTTCTCTTATGAATATAATAAAACTAAAGACTTTTTGGAGTTATGAAGGATGCAGTACTACTCTATAGGTACTCAAGATTAACAGGATATTGAGTGAAAACGAGCATTTCACCCCCCTTTAAGGTTCAAAAAACACATAATTTTCCACATACTGTACAGTAATGTTTCTCTTCTATGTACCACCTTTCTGAAACAAGTGGATTTTTACAAAAAAAAATAATCGTTCTGAAAAGCGAGGTGTGCACTGATTGGCCAACTATACACTGCATTGTGATTGGCTGAATAACTCAAGTGTTTGACAGAATTGTTACGCCCCTCACCATACACCGTATCCTGGCACGACAAGACAAAAACAATACAACCCATTACAAACAACACATTTGTTGCATCAAGTGGGGACATAATTACTGATTACAGTGACAGTCCCTAACCAACTGAACAATTTAAAACATTACAACTTAATCACTGATTTCTAGTTTGTGTCATTGTTTGGAAAGCCAAACTAATTAGTTTCGCTTTCACAATGAAACACACAGCATCTCCAAAATATGACAGTGGCGACAACAGTGAGTATAAAAGTTACACCTTCTTTCTTTGTGTGCACATTTGGGTGACGTTATGCAAATCTTCTCACTTCGTGATGCAGATGTGTGGGCGTGTTGGATCAAGCCATTTTAGGTAGGCCTGGTTGAAACTAACTTTTATAAAGAATATATCTTTGGATTTGAGACTTTAGTCTTTGCAACTTTGCATATATACTTTATACACCAAGAGTTTGTGACACTCCAGAGAGAAAGGAAAATTTTAAATCGTATCATATGACCCCTTTAAAGGAATCAAGGAGAAGATCAAGAAGATCAAGAGTCTGCAGAAATGCTTGGTGTTAAAAATATAGCGTGCATAAATAGCACAGTAGTGTTCTCGTTAATAGATCTCTTTCTGACAGAGACAAATCTAGATTCAGTGGTAGCAAAGATCAATATATCAAAGGAAATACAAAAGTGATCAGATAGTGCTACATCCTTAATAAAAATAGATTAAATGTATAGCCCTGTACTGATGATTAAGACTAGAGTATGTCCACGTTTGTGTGTGGCTTCATGCACATGCTGAATCAGGCCAGAAGTGTTTAAAACAGATGTAATTTATTTTGTAGTTTTGTTTTCTGCAGGATGAGCCGAGCCCACCATTTTTTAGTTGATATCTGGGGGCTTGCAGCAAATGAGTGGGAGAGTTTGGTCGCAGCATAAACCAGTTCCCTTTTGAAAGGGAACTCCACGCTGCGTCCTCAAGAGGGCGCTATGGGAATTCTGTCAGCATGACCGGTGTCTGAAGCATAAATGAAATGACGACAATGAAATTGACATTGGCAGGTGGAAGCCTATGACGTAAGTAAATGAGTGACTGCGGCTTTAAAAGGGCACCACATCAATCCTCTTTTTTGTCTCCAAGAGATCTTGTGTACAAAGCACATATGTGCTCGACTCACAAGAGAGAAAGATGCGCTCACTGTTGCATTTGTGGAGCTACTAGAGCAGAGGTCTGTACTCAAGCTTTTTGCTAGTATTTGCATGAGCGCGTTCGCCTCCCGGGGAAGTTGAACAAGCATAATGCAATGCATTCGCAGCGGTTTCTGTTCTTGCCTAATTCTTGAGGGAATTAAGTGTTTGAACAGTGTGTATGGCTCTCAGACGAGAGCCATATTGCGAGATGTGATTGCATTGCGAATACCTGATTCTCTTTTTAGAATTTAGCACCTCTCACCTGCTTTCCAAGTCTCATGGCTGCCAAGGCAGTTAGTTAATTAGGCCGATCAAGGGTATTGTAGGCGTACCATGGAAGGAATCTGACGAGAAATGCTTTTTCTTCCAGATTTTTTTTTTTTTTTTTACAAAATATGAAGTATGTATAATGTGTGTTATCTACATTGCTGGTGAAGGATGCTTCTGACTTGATACAAAAGGCAAGTTTATTGAGTTGTTAGGCTCTTGTTTGAGCCTCCTCTGAGCCTCCTCATCCTCTCAGCCCAGGTTGTGATGCTCTCTGTGAGCTTTCCTGATCAGCTGTTCTTGAGCCTGGTAGCTCTCCTCCCTTGAAGGTTGCTGTGCTGAGATCACAGTTCCTAGTGCTTTGTCAACAGAGCTCTGTGGACCCTCATCTGAGGCCCTTTGTGCTGATTATGACACTTAGGATAATGGTTTGTACTCTTAGCTTAGTACTCTAGCTTCTGAGTCATTGGTTGTGAGCTCCGCTTAGACAAAACCTTTAGTATGTAGGGTTTATTGTGAGCTTCACTAAATGTGTCTAGTGTTTAGTAGTCAGGTATCCTCTCGTTTTAGAGAGTTGTTTGGTTGAGATCGCCACTCTTAAGAGTTCCTCAACCATGTTGGGTGTTGTTAGGTTTCCTCTCATTTAAAAAAGTAATCCTGTTGAAGCCTCCGCTCCTTACAGCTCAGCTTAGACAGCACTATTGGTTTGTAGGCTCCTTTTTTGTGAGACTCGCTAATTGTCTTAAGTTCTGAGTGTTGTCAGGCCCCCTCTCACTCTAGAGAGTTGTCATTCTGAGGCCTGCACTCTTAAGAGTTTCTCCAATAGGGTTGAGTGCTAGCCTTCCTCTTGTTTATGAGAGTCATCCTACTGAAGCCCTTGCTTGTCAGGGCTCTATCATGGGCAGTGATATGAATTGTAGACTCTTTCTTTGAACCTCGCTAACTGCCTCTGGTGCTGAGTGTAGCCATGTCTCATCTCAGTTTAGAGAGTCATTATGCTGAGAACTTGACACCTAAGAGCTCCCCTGCCAGGGTTGAGCATTGGTAGGTTTACTCTCATTTTAGAGAATCGTTCTGCTGAAGCCTCTGCTCCCCAGAGCTCTGCCTAGGCAGTAAGGATAGTGTAGGCTCTTCTGTTCTGAGCCTCACAAACTGCCTTTGACGCTGAGTGTGGCTAGATCTCCTTTTGTTTAGAGAGTCGTTATGCTGAGGCCTCCACTCTTAAGAGCTCAAACTAGGATTGATTGGGTAGGTTTCCTCTCATTTAAGAGAGTCCTCTTGTTGAAGCCGCCGCTCTCCATAGCTCAACTTGGACAGTACTTTTAGTAGATAGACTCCTCTTCCTTTTGTGAGCCTCGCTAACTGTCTTTAACATTTAGTGTAGTCAGGTCTCCAATAGTTCTAGAGAGTCGTCATGCTGAGGCCTTCACTCTTAAGGGTTTCTCTAATAGGGTTGATTGCTAGAAGCCTTTGCTCTTCAGAGCTCCGTCATGGGCAGTGATATGAGTTTATAGGCTCTTTCTTTGACCCTCACTTACAGCCTCTGGCACTGAGTGTAGCCAGGTCTCCTTTCACTTTAGAGAGTTGCTATGCCGAGACCTCCACTCTTAAGAGCTCCCCTACCAGGGTTGAGCATGGTAGGCTTCCTCTCATTTAGAGAGTCATCCTGCTGAAGCCTGCGCTCCCCAGAACTGAAGTTTAGGAAATTATGTAAACACGCTGAGCATCTGTGCACTTCCTGAAATCCACATAAGGGGTCAGTGTGCATGCAAGACTCTGTGGAGTGTCTGGAATCCTGTACAGTAAGGGTTAGGCCTATTAGCTTTGTTCCCTTTCTCTGAGTTGGTTAGACCCTGGTACCTTGGGCTTCACTCAACCAGTTTGTCTCTACTAACACACTTTGAAGCATCGCTTCACATTTGAAGTATGCTCTTTTTATATGAACCTCACTACCTGCCTCTGGCGCTGAGTGTATCTAGGTCTCCTCTCAGTTTAGAGTTGTTAAGCTGAGACCTTCACTGTTAGAGCTCCAGACTCTGGCGAGTGAGTTAGTCTATGATGATTGGAGCTTGAGCCTGCCGTAAAGCCAAGTGCTTTCACTAGTAGGGATGCTGTTCCTCAAGTCCTGACATGGGGAAACACTTACCTAGGCACTTATCCCTCAGCATGGTGGCGTTGGTATACCATCCCCATAGCGCCCTCTAGAGGACACAGCGTGGCGTTACCTTTCGAAAGGGAACATCTCAGGTTATGCATATAACCATGGTTCCCTGAGAATAGTGAATGAGACGCTGCGTCTCTGTGCCATGCTTCAGTATCATGCCCATGTCTCCTCAGACAAAAAAAAAAAGTATGATGTGTTCTACAGGTGGCCTTTTATAGCCACAGTCGCTCGTTTGCTTACGTCATAGGCTTCCACATGCCAATGTCAAGTTAATTGTCATCATTTAATTCATGCTTCAGACACTGGTCATGCTGACAGTATTCCCATAGTGCCTTCTAGAGGATGCAGCGTGGAGTTCCCTATTCTCAGGGAACCATGGTTACGAGCATAACCTGAGACATTTCTCCATTTTCTGTGAGAAGCTTAGAAGTGTAGATGCTGGAGAGAAGGATAATGTGTCTGGTGAGTGGGCCTGGAGAAGTTTATATTTTCCTTTAGTATTTTTGCACCAAGTTTGTTTGGGTGGAGGACATCTAGTTTAAACAGTTGTCTATGGCCCCGAAAAGACTGAAGTTGACAATGAAACTGACTCCTTTTAAACTCCATATTCTTTGTATCCATGTGTTCAGCTCACGCAAACATGAAAACATATTATTTCCCCTTACTGGAAGTGGTCCACTGAAGAACGACTGAACTTTAAGTCAAAAAAGTGTTCCAAAGTGTTCACTGATGTACTTCTTAAGGAGGTTGGACTGCTCTTTCTGAATACCATTCTTCCCTACATGGATAATGTTTTGATGATGCCATATTGTGCTTCATTAGAATTTGCTGAAGTACCTTGTTCACATCAGAAACAGTTTCTTGAGGAATGCAGCATTTTGTTGTATTTCTGCTTCTGATATTACTGTTAACATCCCACACTTAGAGTCCTGGGCTCGGCTGCAGTATGTGCTGAATGCCGCTGTCTCGACCTGGAGCTCCTGTTAGTAGCAATGTTAGCTGCTGGCTAATCCACTACATGTTTAATCACATTTGGGGATTCCTCAACAACATTCATTAATGCTTCAAATCTGTTTACAAGATGTATAGGGGGTGGTAGAATACCAACATTAACAACCTTTTCATAGCCAAATCTGGGGTAAAGGATGCAACGGCAGCAATACGAGAGACTCATGACAATCTGATGTCTCGTGTGATTTTGGGTCTTACTCCCTGTTTGTGCTAACAATTAGTGTGACAATCAGTTCTGGCTTGTTTCTCTACACTTGGTATGAACTGTTGAGATACATTTATTTCTCATATATATATATATATATATATATATATATATATATATATATATATATATATATATAGTGTTGGCTATGTAAGTAATTTATGTACAGTGTATGTGCCAGATATCAGAGAGCTGTCTAGGCCACTGATATATAGACAGATACAGTCAGGGAAGAAGAGAGAGAATAGAGAGCTGCTGACCTGAATAAGGTTACACAAGTTTATGACACATCAGGCATATCTGAGTAGAAGCATCATCACCTTTGTCCCAGTCCTAGATACTGGATTACACAAGCCTCTTCCAAGGATCACTAGACTACACAAGAGATAGATAAATAAATAAATGGATATGATGAATAAGGTTGTTCTTATGTTGAATAAGGGCATTCTTTTTCTTTCTTTTTTTTTTGGTGGTTCTGATTCATTCAGTGTGTAAAATAAACATACAGAAACTTTTCACCCCACAAACATCTGAAGTACAATACGTACGGTGTTCTCCCTCAAGAAGTAGAATTAGCTAAGTTTATTTTCTCTGAAAATGCTTTTTGGAGCCTTTATTATTATTATTTTCCCATTAATGTATCCAAGGAGGTTCACAGAGAGCCTAGTCAACTTGGCAAACCTGCTCTGGTTAAGAGCAAATGAAGGTTACCCCGGACATACCCTTACCATAATCATGGATTTTAAAGGAACAAAATGAATTTCAGCATGACAACATTCTAAAACTAGAGGAGGCTTAACTATGCCTCACACTCAGGCCATCTTGTAAGGAGGCTTACGAGAGCCTACAACTCACAAGTCCTACCGGAGCTATCACAAGTGGAGGCCTCAATAAAGATAGCTCACTGTAGAAAGAAAAAGGCTGACGACACTCACAGTAGATGGCTGAGCTCTGGGAGTGGAGGCCTCAGCATGATGTTTCTTTAAAATTCGAAGAGGCCCAACTATGCCCCATGCCCAGGACATCCTCTAAGAAAGCTCACAGGCTTACAATCTGCAAAACGATGTCGTGGCTCTGGCCAGTGGAGGCCTCAATAAGGATAGTGTCACAGGTCGGAGCGGACCACAGATGTTGCAAGTCACGCCCCTTCCTAGTTTCCACCTCGAGGAGGTCTCAAAGCAACCCCAATGACCAGACAGACCAAGCGTAAGTAATATTAAAACAACTTTATTTAAATTAAAATAATTCAGGGAGGGGGAGGTAAATCTTAAAATTATCGTCTCTGTTCAGCAGGAGGAGAAAGGGGCCGGAGAGGACTATGCGGCGAGGGTTAGTATGTCCCTTTGGGCTTTTGTTGACTCGTGGCGCCCTTCTTTTCTCCTGAAGGCAGAGTGAAACACACAATGAGTAATCGATCCGGTGAGAGTGGCTACCTGTTACTTGGGTCCATACGACTGGCTGATAAACGACTTGTTCCTCCGATCTCTTCATACAGGGTGCTCGGGCGGCGCCTCCCCTTCTGCACACTCCGAGGTGAGCGCCAACCCGCGACACAGAACTCCAATGGCACTGCAAGAGAGAGGTCACTCAAACTGCGGGGGACAACACAGGTAGGTACTTCACAGGCAACTGGGGCTCTATTCTCACTTTAGTGATTCGTAGCAATGGGCAAAGGTAGGTATTCCACAGGCAACTGGGGCTCTATTCTCACTTTAGTGATTCGTAGCAATGGACAAAGGTAAGTATTCCACAGGCAACTGGGGCTCTATTTTCCTAGAATACTTCTCCTGGGCGGTGGGCTTACGGTGAAATACTGCGATACAGTAAGTAGATGAACTGTCAGACCTGGAGTAGTAAATCGTCGTAGCGCAGGCCTCCACAGGGATTTCCTGTGCGTCGGGGAAAGTTAAACACTGTCGCACCGGGCCGAACGCTTCCCTCTCCTCTCTTCTATTTGCGGTTTAAGGGATCTGGACCGGGGTGAACCTTTGAAGAGGCTCCACAACAGGTAAAGTAAATCCACACCGCTAATTTGCAACAGTAAAACTTCCTCCTTGCATATAGGTATATATTTTGGCTTTTACTCACACCAGTCTTGCTTACGTGTATTCTTCACCACCGCTTCCACAGAGCCAGGGTATTCTGAAAGGGTCTAGACAGGACGTTACATTTGGGTCTCCATGCAGGGGTCGAAAAATGGCATTTAGATGAAAATGGCGCTTCACCAGCCTCAACGGTCACTGGTCTCCCCCACGACTCATCCAGTCCAGGGTGGCTACTGACAACACAACCACAGCATACCACTGCAAGATTTCAAGTGTACACACTCACAGCAAAGACAAGGACTCACCCACTGCACTCCACACACTCTACGTGAAATAGGGTCAGAACCACGGTTTACTAGGACTTATCCTGGGGTTTCGTTGGGCGTTGTTGATAGATGAAGGGCCGGAGGAATAACGTTGCCGTCACAACTGCTTGCGGCTTCCTGTACTCGTACTTCCTGGCTCACCCAAAACTCTGCTCCGTAATGGGGCCGCTGGCCTATTTACCAGATGCTCACAACATACGCTGGATAATGCACTCTCCCCAATGATGTACAATGCACTGTCCAATAGTACTCACAAATGAACGATAACACTCTTCCTTTGTCTCCTTCTCCTTCTAGCTGTCCAATCCTCTTCACACCATCGGTTTTCCGTTGCTGGAGATCGCCTTTGACGTTACTTCCGGTGAGTACTTCCTATGACTGTGACTCCAACACATCAGTAGTTTATATATAGATGGTCTCATCAAACATCAATAAATGTTGTATACTCAGCCCAGTTACTAGTGTCCTTGTCTCCTTCTTCACCCCGTGAAGATCCTCTGCCTTCACCAATGCTGACTCTGCCCAAACCTCTACACTGCCCGCCGGTTTGGCCTGAAACGATTCAACTCGAACTCCTGTTCGAATTTCTGAGACTCTTTTTATACCCTTCCTGTTCTCTCCATTGTCCAATCCACGATCGCCGCGTTTATTGTCCTCACCTGTGCCTCGTACAGCCCAATTTGCCTCCCGGACTTTCCCGGAAGTTCCGGTGTTTGTAATATACGGGCCGGGCGGAAACCGTCTTCGGGCGGAACCAATCTTTGCCACTTTTGGTTCCGCCCCCAAAAAGTCACAGTGTGACATCAGCTCTTTGTATAGCTATAGGAGGCCTGACGACACTTGCAGTAGCCATTTGAATTTGAATTTATTTTTATTTGATCAGGGACAATGCACAGAAAAAACATTAGTCTAAAAAAGAAGAGATGTCATGTGCCAGGTTATAGCAAAAAATGCTAATTTCCACCCGCAGTCCCTGGACAGGTAGATGTTATAGGCCCTACGTACAAAAGTTCATAAAACATATACAGAACAATACATAAAATCATTACTTTACTCACATCATAAAAACACACTCCACTTCAGGAATCTATCACTCACTCACTCACTTACTCACTCACTCAGAATTTACATCGTTCATATCACAGTCAATTTAGTGCGTACAGGTTTGCTTTAATAATAACCACTGTTTGGACAGGCGTGTAAATGTACTATAGTTTGTGCATGAGATAATTTCATTTGGAAGAATATTCCAAAGGTTTGCTGCTTTATAAAAGAATAATTGTTGACCATATGTGGTTCTACGTTTTGGAACACTGCACTCTCCTCTGACTGTCGACCGTGTGGCTCTAGAAATTCTCTCCGAATTTAATGTGACAAATTTTCTCAAGGGGGGAGCAGCAATGTTGTGGATAATTTTAAATAAAGCAGAAATTTTATTATATTTAATGAGGTTTTCAAAACTCAAAATGTTATATTTACTTTGTACTTTACAGTGATGGTACTGGCGAGGCTTTTTATCATGGATTTTTATGGCCCTTTTATATAATGATTCAAGTAATTTTAACGATGTTTTACACGCCTGAGACCAACTAGACATGCAATACAGAAGATGTGGGACAATCATAGTGTTGAGGTATATATTTGAGGCTTCCGTAGTTAATGAATTTCTAATATGTTTATAGTTCATCAAATTAAATTTCAATTTATTACTAAGATTTTTTATGTGACTTTTAAAACCAAGGTTCGAATCGAGTATTAGACCTAAATATTTTGTTTCATTTACATTTTTAATTGTTTGTCCATTTACTTGAATTTCTTGAGTTACTTGTAATTTACTTTTATTTGAAAAAAACATTGAGACCGTTTTATCAACGTTTAAGGTCAGACAAGACGTATGTAACCATTGTGCAACTTTTTGCATCTCTTTTGATAATTTGTCAGCAACCTCCAGCTCATTTTCCCCAGAAGTGAAGATAACCGTATCATCAGCGTACATGATTATATCAACGTCCGAACACACTGTAGGGAGGTCATTTATATGGAGGCTCACAAAGTGAAACTGAGCTTTCTTTGAGAAATCCATTGAATGAACTCATTCTGCTCCCTCAGGTGCTAAACGTGTGCTCCTATCGCATACAAACAAACATTCACCTGTACACAAGAAATAGGATGACGTAGTACTTGCAGTAGCCATGGAGGCTCACAAAGAGCCTAAAAACTCAACAAACAATAATCAAGCTCTAGGAGTGAAAACCTCAGCATAACGACTTTCTAAATCAAGAGGAGACTTAATGACACCCATACTTAGGATACTATGTAATTGGACTCACAGAGGGTCTACAACTCAGAAACACTATCCTAATGGAGCACTGGGGAAGGGAAGCCTCAATAAAGATAATTATCTCTAAAGAGAGGTGGCCTGACAACGCTCACAATGGCAAGGTACCAAAGAGGCTCACGAACGAGCCTAGCAACTTAAACACAAACCAAACACTGAAAATGAAAGCCTCAGCATGACACCTCTGATAAACGAGAGGAGACTAACAGAACTCAACGCTCAGGATACCATGCAAGGAGGCTCACAGAGTGCATACTACTGACAATGATATCCTGACGGAGCTCCGAGGAGAGGAGGCATCAGTAAGATTACTCTCTCCAGCGAAAGGAGGCCTATCACTCAGACGTGAATGCATCACTGTAAGTGCCTTATAGAGAACGGAACGCGCTCGTGCAAACATTAACTACTATCCCTCTAGAGAGAGCTGTAAGTAACGAGTTTACTTACCTGTCTCTTGTAGTCAGTCTCATGAATGCATCATACTTAGCACATCCAGCTTTCTAGAAGAGAAGAAAGCATTCCAACCAAAAGCAAGTCCCACATCCCTCGAGTAAAGGGTGCAAATTGAGCTTTCATTGAGAAATCCATTGAATTAACTAATTTTGCTCCCTGAGGTGCTAAAGTGTGCTCCTATCACAAACAAACAAACATTCTCCTCTACTCAAGAAACAGGATGACATATTTCAAATACAACCTTTTATTTGCTTTGAACAAAAACAAAAACTACAGGAAGAACAAAATAAGTAACTTAATTAATTATGAATACAAGGAGACAATATTGCATCCAATGTGGAGAGTACCTTGTTTCTAGTCTTATTTACAATTCCGTTTTATTAGTCGTGTCCTCTTTCATGTCTAATCATTTTTATTGCCCCACTAATAAAGGCTTTTCATCTGTGTTGTGGAGTCACTGAAATGCCTTTTAATAAAAATTGTGTCAACATGCCTTAGTCTGCTGCTTTTCCCCACTGGCCTGAGAGAAGAGAGAGACAGAAGCAAGTACATTACTGATGTGTTGTGGCTGTTGATAAAACCTAATTAGAAAGGTCAAAACAAGGTTGTTTTCAGCTCAAATATCCAATGAATGCTTGGAAATGCTTGTTTGCATTTTGACAGTCAAACCACCTTAAGACAAGACCAATCAGACAAACAAGGTTCTAGAAAGAGAATGAAACAATCATGTTCCTGCTTTACATGTGTGCATCTTCAGTCATCATGCAAGTAATTGTTAATTGATGCTGTTTACGTTTGACTGTGTTTGGGCTTGTGTTTGACTGTGTTTATGTGCTTGTATTCCTCTTGTTCTGCTTACTCATTTCAACCAATCAATAAATTTGTTCTTGACCTGAAGTGCCATGGCAACCAACAATGTCCATGTAGAAGAACGTGTCCATGAAGAAGCTGTTCTTTTTCACACAACTCAATCCAGCTTCTCTTCCACCTCCATCAATCAACTTGTGCAAAACAGCTAAACATACACCTTGACACACTGTCTCCTCTGCAATTTTTCTTTTCAAAATCCAATGAATAACATATGTTTCCTTGATTGTTATCTTGAAAATTCTGTGCTCATTTGAATGCTGTCTTGCAGATGCTTTGTGCTTTAATTTTGCAGATGACTTTTAACTTTAAAAAATGTTTCATTAAATGCACCCTTTGTTAATTTGCCGATTTACATCGCGTGGTAATTAGGATTTGCACAAGCTCCAGTCTGGATCCAGAACACCTGAGAAGAGATGATTCCAACCCCTCAGATGCTAACCCTGAAACAACATACACAACTAACAAATATTGCTACAAGTGTGATTGCATCATATAATAATCGCTGTTAATAGTTTTCATCGTCTGATTGACTTTGTGTTGTATTTTTTTTTTTTTTGAAAATTCCTGTCATATGCACATAAACTGACAGTCACCACTGATAAGCTACTACTAAATATTGTAGAAACTTAATTTTCTGTAAAGTTGCTTTGAAATTATTTGTATCTAAAAAGCACTATACAAATAAACTCAAAATTAATTGAAAACATAATTGTTAGTCTACACTTTATATCAAAATGTGCCTTTATATCACAACTGTCATTTGCAACATCTTTATATCTTATAGTGTGACAATTTCTTATTCTAAACTTTATCTCACAAACAAAGTTGTATAATGTACATGCAATGTACCTAATTCCCAAAAAGTTGGGACCCTCTACAAATTGTGAGTAAAAAATGAATGGAATAATTTACAAATCTCTCCGCAAGGACTTTTAGGCACATTTTTGCATTTTTTTGGGGAGTGCCCCTCTCTCTCTCCTTTTTGGATTCAGCTCTCACAGGACATTTCTTATTTGTTGGGTACTGAGATATGTTTGTCTCCACGTCATTTTTTCATGAATAACTTTTGGGACCTCACCTTGTCTGTCCAACAAAGATGTTTACTGTTAGCTGCTCTCACTGCAGCAAAAAAGTTTCTAGTCAATCGTTGGAATCCTCCTCACACAATGGACAGAAGAACCTGGGTGGTTTATTTGTTAGATATTATCTCAATTGAACTCTCAACTTCTCGTATACATGGATCTAATGTGAAAACTGTTAATTTATGGCATTCATCTTTTAATGTCGTTCCATCTTTTCTAAAATCTTTGTAAGTATTCTTTTATTATATTTTAATTAATATTACTTAATTTATTTATAATATTGTTTATTTTACTTGATGTATTTATTTATTATTTTTCTTCTCTACTCGTTAGTCTACCAGGGGGTGGGATGGGTTGGGATGCGTTCTACATTTGCTCAGTTGCTTTTTGTTTTCTGCTGTTGTAAACAAAAGAAATTTCAATAAACAGTTGTTAACACAAAAAAAAAAAAAATAATAATTTACAAATCTCGTAGACATATTTTATTCACAATAGAATATAGATAACATATCAAATGTTGAAAGTTATATATTTTGAAATGTCATGCCAAACATTGGCTCATTTTGGATTTCATGAGAGCTACACAATCCAAAAAAGTTGGTACAGGTAGCAATAAGAGGCAGGAATAGGTAAATGTACATATAAGGAACAGCTGGAGGATGAATTCGCGCCTTATTAGGTCAACTGGCAACATGATTTGGTATAAAAAGAGACTCTCAGAGTGGCAGTGTCTCTCAGAAGTCAAGATGGGCAGAGGATCACCAATTCCCACAACGTTGCAGCGAAAAATAGTGGAGCAATATCAGAAAGGAGTTTCTTAGAGAAAAATTGCAAAGAGTTGGAAGTTATCATTAGCTACAGTGCATACTATCATTCGAAGATTCAAAGAATATGGAACAATCTCTGTGTGTAAGGGTCAAGGCCAGAAACCATACTGGATGCCCATGATCTTTGGGCCCTTAGACGGCACTGCATCACATACAGGAATACTACTGTAATGGAAATCACAACAAGGGCTTAAAGGGACCTTCAAAAAAACATTGTTGGTGAACACAATCCACTGTGCCATTCACCGTTTTGGCTAAAACTCTATAGGTAAAAAAAAGAAGCCATTTCTAAACATGATCCAGAAGCGCAGGTGTTTTCACTGGGCCAAGGCTGATTTAAAATGGACTTTGGCAAAGTGGAAAACTGTTCTGTGGTCAGACGAATCAAAATTTAAAGTTCTTTTTGGAAAAATGGGACGCCATGTCATTCGGACTAAAGAGGACAAAGGCAACCCAAGATGTTATCAGCGCTCAGTTCAGAAGCCTGCATCTCTGATGGTATGGGGTTGCATGAGTGTGTGTGGCATGGGCAGCTTACACATCTGGAAAGGCCCCATCAATGCTGAAAGGTATATCCAAGTTTTAGAACATCATATGCTCCCATCCAGACGTTGTCTCTTTCAGGGAAGACCTTGCATTTTACAACATGACAATGCCAGACCACATACTGCACATATAGTACTGTGTGCCTGCTTTTGACAAAATAATTAATTTCCTGTAAATATTCTTTTAACGCTCTTGTTCAACTAGAAGCAAAGCAGGTAGGAACATTGAAGATGTATCTTTTTTGTAGCTGTTTGTTGTGATAAGTGTGTTTCTGCTTTCTGTGTCAACATGTCCCTTCATCACAGTTAATTGCACTAAGCTGTTTCCACATCCTTCGTTATCCTGTCTTTATAAACCGGTCTGTTTTCTGTCTCTGTGATGGAGTCCTTTTTTTCCGTCACCCAGTTTCCTCACGTCCCTTGTGTTTTCTAGTTTCTTGTTTCCTGTTTGTTTGGTTCCTGACTGATTTCATGGTTTTGACCCCCTGCTTGTTTTGGATTTAGATTTTTGGATTACCCAATAAACACATTGCTCTTGGATCTCTCATCTCCTGTGTCCGATTGTTACAGAAGGACGCCATCATATCAGATACAGCGGTGTGGGATTTTGTGTCTGTTCCCCAGCCAGCATGGAGGAGCAGAGGAGAAGATTCCTTAAATTAACAACCCTCCGTTGAAGGGGGAATGAGGTGGGTGGTGTGGCACAAGAGTTCTGGACCTTGGCGGTGGGGTTGGGATATAATGATGCGGCCTTGAAAGATTTTTAAACGTCTGTTTGGACAACCCTGTGCCGGAGAATGAAATGAATGAGCTGGAGGTCTTTTATTTTTTGGGGGGGTTCATACTGTACCTGCAACATCGGTCTCAGTGGGATACCCCAGCCACACCTGTCTCTCCAGGTGGGATGGCCGACTCTAGACCAGGGTCTACAGACAGGAGGACCGCCAGCCGAGTGACACAGCACGAGGTGGCCGCCAGCCCAACGCCGCTGCGCAAGATGGCCACCGGCCCAGCGCCACTGCACAAGATGGCCGCCTGCCCAGAGCCACTGCACAAGATGGCTGGCTGCCCAGAGCCACGGCACAAGATGGCCACCGGCCCAGTGCCTCTGCACAAGATGACAGCCTGCCCAGAGCCACTGCACAAGATGGCTGGCTGCCCAGAGCCACGGCACAAGATGGCCACCGGCCCAGTGCCTCTGCACAAGATGACAGCCACAGATGACCCTCTAGAGTCGGGTCAGGTTCCCGTTGACCCTCCAGAGTCGGGTCAGGTTCCAGTTGACCCTCCAGGGTGGGGTCAGGTTCCCGTTGACCCTCCAGAGTCAGGTCAAGTCACCTTTTACACTCATGAGTTAAGCACTACCCCAGTTATACCTCAGGAGTCAAGTAACCATTGATCTTCATGGGCAAAGTCAAGTCACCAGTGTTCTTCATGGGCAAAGTCAAGTCACCGACTATCTTCATGAGCAAAAGAAAGTCACCAATGATCTTCATGAACAGAGTCAAGCCATCAACGATCTTCATGAGCAGAGTCAAGTCACCAATGATCTTCATGAGCACAGTCAAGTCACCATTGATCTTCCTGAAACCAGTCAAAACACCATGGATCTACCAGAGCCTCTTCATGTCTCTGCTGAACTACCAGAGCCTTGTCACGTCTCTGTCGAACTCTCTGAGCACTCGACTTATCCTTTCGTGGCCACGGAGGCTATCCAGGAACTCACCGCCTGCCCTGTCATGGCTAGGGAGACCATCTACCATCTCCTCAGGGGCACGGAGGCCATCCTTAACCTGTTCATGTTCTCTATTTCAGACTTACCTAACCAGACTTGCTCTCCTGTGCCACCGATCCTACTGTGGTGGTATTCGGCGCCGCCCTGGTGGGCTCTTGTCCCGACCGCACGACTGTGGTGGTCTTCTGCGCTGCCCTGGTGGGCTTCTGTCTCAACCGCATGGCTGTGGTGTTCTTCTACGCCATCCTGGAGGGCTTCTGTCTCGACTGCACAGATGTGGTGGTCTTCTGTGGCGCCCTGGTGGGCTTCTGTCTCCACCTGATCCCCCAGGGATACTTGCCCTGTCGGCTAGGCCCTGGGCCCCGAACTTTCTGTTCCCTCCTGGTCTTGTGTTTTTTTTTTTTTTTTTGTGTGTGTGTGTGTGTGTGTTTTTTCTCTGTTTCCCTCTATGGACCTTGCCCTCCGTCCCTCCCCCTGGTCCTCTGCCGGTCCACCTCCCTCCTGGTCTCTGTGTTTCTTGGTTTGCTCTTGTGTTCAGGTGGAGCATCTGGTAGCTGCTCCATAGAGGAGGGGGTAATGTCACGGTGTCTGGTCTGTGTTTCCCCAGGTGTCCACTAGTGGTCTCACTTACCCATAGGCACCTCACCGCAGGCACTACATTTCCCACATAGCTTTGTCCCTTCATCATAGTTAATTGCACACCTGCTATTGCACTCAGCTGTCTCCACTTCGTTCGTTATCCTGTCTATATAAACCTGTCTGTTTTCTGTCTGTGTGATGGAGTCCGTATTTTCCGTCACCCAGTTTCCTCGAGTTCCTTGTGTTTTCTAGTTTCTTGTTTCCTGTTTGTTTTGTTCCTGACTGATTTCATGGTTTTGACCCCCTGGACTTTGATTTTTGGATTAGTAAACACACTGCTCTTGGATCTCTCGTCTCCTGTGACGATCGTTACAACTTGTTGTAATGATACTCCTAACTTCTATAAATTATGTATTGCTGTAGATATTCAAACTAATATTAGATTTTTATTTCAATTAAACATTAAATAAACCACATATTCAGTAGCTAAGATCATCATTGTCATCATTTGTATCCTTTTGTTCCAGCCGTAATAATATAAATGAATTCTGTTGCTGCTTTCCACATATCGCTGTCACAGCTGGTTGGGACAAAAATTCTGATTAATCTGGAAAATAATAATTTATCTCATGTTGCAATGTTGTGTCGCATCATGTCTGGTTATGATACTGTAGAGTTCACACGATAGAAATGAGTGGCAACCTTAAATATTCAGAACTCACATTTTGATACGTAGTTTGGAAAGTGTAATTTGTGATTATTTCAGCTGTAATGAACATTAAATGAACATTAACATTATTGATATTTACTTTATTCAGTTTCACAATGGCATTGAAATTGGTTTTCTTAGTAAATATGATCACCCCATCTCAAACAGTGACTTTATGAACATAGCTTCTGATTTTGAGCTGTTTCCTTGTGTTAACCTGTATCTAAGGCTGCTTTTTACTGGCTGAGCTGGCTGAGAGAGCTATCCATCAACGAAAACGGCCCTCATCCTGTGAGTCTCAATTTAATAATCTGTGCACTCGAGATAAAGATGATTCATCCAAAACAAATGAATTGATACGGTGGAGGTGGTCATCTGTGAGGTTGCATGAGTGTGTTCACAGAAGCAGGAGCCTAGCACACGGGACAGATAACAGCAGGAGTACGTCACACTAATGGTGGGCATATATCAACAGCCAAGAGAGGCCTTAGGCTGGCAGAAAGTGAGAAAGAAAGTGAGCATGAGACTGAGTGGAAGCAGAGCCCCGTATCAGATACACACAGAGAAAAGCAGAGATGCTAACAGGATTATTTTTTGTTAGCTTGTTTAATCATGCAATCACCAGAAAGCCTCATGTCGCTCAATATGAACTCCTTTAAAGCATGACATGCCCATCTCAGATGCAGGATTACATTCAGCATGTTCTGTTGTAGGTTTCTTAGGAGAAAATAACTGGTCTATACATCTGAATTGGCTGCCATATTGGCAAATGTGCCAATCACGTCCTTGGCAAAATAATTTATTTGGGAAGTGTAATTGAATGACTGAGCATTCAAGTTGGCATTTGTTACAGAAAGCAAGATCAGCTTTTGAGGAAAGTGGCAGCCCTGACTGATTTCACACTTTCCTCAATTATACGTTAAAAAAAAAAAAAAAAAAAAAAGATCACTAATCATTATTTTACTGACAATCTATCACCAGGATCATTTAGGATTTTTGAGCCTTAAAGAAGTAACTAAGCTCTGAATTACTATGATGATCAATCACCTGATAATATTGTTCCCTCCTAATTTATGATTTAGTGTATCGGCCTTATGATTTAGTCATGGGGTTTAAATTTACCATTAATCTATATATTATATAATTAAATAAACAAAGCTATATTTTTTCAAAATAATTTTTGCACACTCAATGTTGACATTTCTTTCAGAATTCAATGGTAACATTATTGATTACACATTACAAAGTGATGTTTTTTCAGCCTCATAATTTCATAATAACTTTAATATATCTTATTAGATTTAGTAATAAATCAAATACAAATAACAAGCATAAAAAAAAAAAAACAGAAATAAGATATATGCACCATTGTTTGAAACTCTTCTGTATAGGATGCACCTGGGTTTTCTCTCTAATGAATAAGCATCAATTATACATCTGAGAAGTGCACATGCAAAACCAAAATGTGTATTTACCAATCAGTGGCCAATTTCAAACTACAATAGATGTTTTTTAACCATTTTTCAACAGACTTACTGAAACCATAAAGGCCCAGCCTTAAAAGCTGCAGTAGGTAACTTTTGTAAAAATATTTTTTTTACATATTTGTTGAACCTGTCATTATGTCCTGACAGTAGAATATGAGACAGAAAATCTGTGAAAAAATCAAGCTCCTCTGGCTCCTCCCAGTGGTCCTATTGCCATTTGCAGAAAATGCATCGCTCCCGTTAAGAAACAACCAATCAGAGCTGCGGTCCGTAAATTTGTTTGTGTTCAAAATGTAGAAAAACGTATATAATAAGCGAGTTCACCATGAATCCATTTTCCAAACTTTTTTTTTTTTTTTTAGCTTGTCCTGAATCACTAGGGTGCACCTATAATAAGTGTTTATATTCTGACTATTTTAGATTGGATCGGGGGTACCGCGGCGGAGTAACCCAGTACCATTGTGGTGAACTACCCCTCCGTCTCACATCAAGGAGACCCCTCGATGACTCTAGGAGGCGGAGGGACAGAGGTCTGGGGCTGAAGGAGGGAACAAATGACGAGCTTTATCTTAGAGACAAGAAACACCGGGTGGATATTCTTAAACTGGGGGTTAAATTGAGTCAAACCAACACCGGACTGAGCACCTTAGAGATGGCGAACGGTCCAATAAATTTGGGTCCCAGTTTACGTGAGGGGAGTTTGAGAGGTGTGTGTGTGTGTGTGTGAGAGAGAGAGAGAGAGAGAGAGAGAGAGAGAGTAAACATTTAACATAATTAAATATGATAGTCTTAAATCTACTTCTCCACATGCATTATGTGGGTCACAGCTGGACTTTTGATGGGAAACGTACAATAATTTGACATCATTTTACTAATTTTATATAAATACATTTCATATAATGTCTGCATATTTTCCATTTTCCCACATATGAAAACAAATTCATGCTTTGGTAAATCATAATTATATATATATATATATATATATATATATATATATATATATATATATATATATATATATATATATATATATATATATATATATATACAAAGTTATGCTTATGAGATTTGTATGACCAAAAAAAAAAAAATGTCTTGGTATATTATGACTGTATTTCTACTTAGTACCTTATAATTCTGCATAATTCGTGTATTGTATCCCAGTATTTAATGCGGGAGCCTGTTTCTGCCAGAGAGTACCATTTTTTTTTAAAATAAAATCATAAATAATAAATCATAAAAATAAGTTTTTACTTAATATAATTTATCATCTCTTTAGCCAAGCAATCAAATAATGCATCTCATAATTTGTGACTGCAGTTGTATCTGATCAAATGCGCATTATTATTCTTTAACTTGGGTTAAAATAATTAATTTTACTTGGTTGGAACAGCAGGTACGCTAATTATGTCTCTATTTGTTTCTCAGTTTTGCCATAGGATTTACATCCCGTGGTAATTAGGATTTGCACAAGCTCCAGTCTGGATCCAGAACACCTGAGAAGAGATGATTCCAACCCCTCAGATGCTAACCCTGAAACAGCATACACAACTAACAAATATTGCTGCAAGTGTGATTGCATCATATAATAATTGCTGTTAATAGTTTTCACGGTATGATTGACTTTGTGTTGTATTATTTTTTTCTGAAAATTCCTGTCATATGCACATAAACTGACAGTCACCACTGATAAGCTACTACTAAATATTGTAGAAACTTAATTTTCTGTAAAGTTGCTTTGAAATTATTTGTATCGTAAAAAGCGCTATACAAATAAACTCGAAATTAATTGAAAACATAATTGTTAGTCTACACTTTATATCAAAATGTGCCTTTATATCACAACTGTCATTTGCAACATCTTGATATCTTATAGTGTGACATTTTCTTATTCTAAACTTTATCTCACAAACAAAGTTGTATAATGTATATTTACCTAATTCCAATAAAGTTGGGACCCTCTACGAATTGTGAGTAAAAAAAATGAATGGAATAATTTACAAATCTCATAGACATATTTTATTCACAATAGAATATAGATAACATATCAAATGTTGAAAGTGATATATTTTGAAATGTCATGCCAAATATTGGCTCATTTTGGATTTCACGAGAGCTACACATTCCAAAAAAGTTGGTACAGGTAGACAATAAGAGGCAGGAATAGTTAAATGTACATATAAGGAACAGCTGGAGGATGAATTTGCACCTTATTAGGTCAATTGGCAACATGATTTGGTATAAAAAGAGCCTCTCAGAGTGGCAGTGTCTCTCAGAAGTCAAGATGGGCAGAGGATCACCAATTCCTACAACGCTGCGGCGAAAAATAGTTTATAGTAATAATAGTAAAAGAGTTTCTTAGAGAAAAATTGCAAAGAGTTGGAAGTTATCATTATCTACAGTGCATACTATCATTCAAAGAGACAGAGAATATGGAACAATCTCTGTGCGTAAGGGTCAAGGCCAGAAACCATACTGGATGCCCATGATCTTTGGGCCATTAGACGACACTGCATCACATACAGGAATACTACTGTAATGGAAATCACAACAAGGGTTTAAAGGGACCTTTAAAAAAACATTGTCGGTGAACACAATCCACTGTGCCATTAGCCGTTTTCGGCTAAAACTCTATAGGTCAAAAAGGAAGCCATTTCTAAACATGATCCAGAAGCGCAGGTGTTTTCACTGGGCCAAGGCTGATTTAAAATGGACTGTGGCAAAGTGGAAAACTGTTCTGTGGTCAGACAAATCAAAATTTAAAGTTCTTTTTGGAAAAATGGGACGCCATGTCATTCGGACTAAACAGGACAAAGGCAACCCAAGATGTTATCAGTGCTCAGTTCAGAAGCCTGCATCTCTGATGGTATGGGGTTGCATGAGTGTGTGTGGCATGGGCAGCTTACACATCTGGAAAGGCACCATCAATGCTGAAAGGTATATCCAAGTTCTAGAACAACATATGCTCCCATCCAGACGTTGTCTCTTTCAGGGAAAACCTTGCATTTTACAACATGACAATGCCAGACCACATACTGCATCAATTACAAAATCATGGCTGCGTAGAAGAAGGATCCGGGTACTGAAATGGCCAGCCTGCAGTCCAGACCTTTCACCCATAGAAAACATTTGGTGTATCATATAGAAGAAAATGCGACAAAGAAGACCTAAGACAGTTGAGCAACTAGAAGCCTGTATTAGACAATAATGGGACAACAGTCCTATTCCTAAACTTGAGAACTTGTCTACTCAATCCCCAGACGTAAGCAGACTGTTATAAAAAGAAGAGGGGATGCCACTTTTTTGAGTTGTGTTGATGCCATGAAATTTAAAATCAACTTATTTGTCCACTTAAAATTATACATTTTCTCAGTTTAAACATTTGATATGTCATCTATGTTTTATTCTGAATAAAATATTGAAATTTTAAACTTCCACATCATTGCATTCTGTTTTTATTCACAATTTGTACAGTGTCCCAACTTTTTTGCCTTTGGTTTGTAATACTGAGAGCTAGAAATTGAAATGGGTATGCAGTTCAAATTCATACTACTGGACAGAGTTGTTGAGACTCGAACCTCACATGGGTTTCCAGATTGAGGACATGCAATAGGAACAAGCACTATTGACAATGGAAGGAGATGAGCCT
The DNA here is from genome assembly GCF_003368295.1 of Carassius auratus. Lineage (NCBI taxonomy): Eukaryota > Metazoa > Chordata > Actinopteri > Cypriniformes > Cyprinidae > Carassius > Carassius auratus. Next base: position 8,263,694 of record NC_039274.1, on the reverse strand, counting down.
TACACTGTAAACTGATTAATTTATTTATTTGCATTTTAATATGCCTTTGGTCCCAGAGCTTTTTAGATGCTGAGGCTTTATAGGTCAGGTAAAAACAGTTAATTTACAGCTTCCATGGCTGCAGTATTTTTTCTGTTTTATGCTCTGGCAACACAGAGTGACAAAATACTATTGGGTTAATTGGCAGTGGAGAGCAGAGTGGGCAGAATCACATGGACCAAAGCAAAATCTTTCAACAATCAACACAATTGTTAAAAAATAAATAAATAAATAAAGTAAAATAAAATAAATAAACAATTTAAAGAAAAAAAATACACTTTTAACTTATGTTTTTACTCTGCAGGTACATAGGTAATGAACTTCCACACAACTTAAAGCTGCGGTAGGGAACTTTTGACGCTCTAGCGGTTAATAAACAGAACTGCTTGCGTCTTGCGGAAGAACATCATAGCCAGAACTACTTCTCTCTGTTTATGTCTATGAAGAAACACAAAGGTACTGGGTTACTCCGCCATCCCCGAAGCAATCTAAAATAGTCCGAATATAAACACTTATTATAGGTGCACCCAAGTGAATCAGGACAAGCTGAAAACATGGTTTGGAAAATGGATTCATGGTGTACTCGCTTATTATATACATTTTTCTACATTTTGAACACAAACAAAGTTACGGACCGCAGCTCTGATTGGTTGATTTCTTACCGGGAGCGGTCCGTAACTGCAAATGGCAATAGGACCACTGGGAGGAGCCAGAGGAGCTTGATTTTTTTCACAGATTATCTGTCTCATATTCTACTGTCAGGACATAATGACAGGTTTAACAAATATGTAAAAATAGATATTTACAAAAGTTACCTACTGCAGCTTTAAAGTGTCATAAAATGTTGTAAATGAGGGTGTATACATGCAAAAAAAAAAAAAAAAAAAAAAAAAAAACAATGCAATGTAAATGCAATCTGGACAAATTGAAATAAGTCTCAGTTCTCATTGTTTTCCCCTGGCAGATAAAATGAGCAGGGTATGTGGAAGGTGCTCCCTGCAGGTTTAATAAGTGGACAACTCCACCAGGGGCTTTCTATCAATAAGATGTAATGTTGGGGGTGGGGGATCGGTTCATAGTGGGGCATTTGCATGTTTGCCGTCAACAGAAGCTTTAAGAGAGCAAACCACATGAATCAACATAATTAGTGCAGCTACTGCCTGCTTTTGATATGAAAGATAAAGAAATAGCCCCCCCCCCCCCCCCCCCCCTTTCTGTACACTTTGTGTTTCTTTTGCAGCTGCACATCCAGTGGAGGCACAGGTGTCTGTCCATAATGCAGCTCATCCTGGCCTCACAGCAGACAAATCTGTCAAGGATGTTTCAGTCACATAGACAACCTATGAGGAGGCTGCAGAGCTTATTATTCAGTTCATCATATTCAGCACCTACTGTACATTTAGATTCTCCAAAGTGGGCATACCACCCGAAACTGAGAGAGATTAATGAGCGTACTGTATTCTCGAACAATGCAAAATCCAAAAACAATGTTCAAATAATGATTAATTTTTGAAAAAAACAAGGAAATTGTTCTTGATCTGTTTTGTCATGCATAAATAATTGTATTCAATGCCAATAAAAGTAAACAATGTTTATTATTACATATTACACTAATGATTCCACTAAGCATAAGCATTCAGCACATGTGTTTACATATATATATATATATATATATATATATATATATATATATATATATATATATATATATATATATATATATATATATATATATATATATATATATATATAATTATCACAATCTCCAGCTACGAGGGCCCTTGAGCTTCATTAGAGGGCACTCCATTCCAGACTTTTGCCATTCACCCTACATTCCCCATGATCCTTTGCTGGACTCATAATCCATTGTATCACCTGTGTCTCATTAGATCTCATCAGTTCACAGATGTCTCACATTAGAAGGACTTTAAAAGATGCACACACATTTGAGCACTGGGCTAGTGATGGTTTACCCTGTACCCTGTTGCCTTGCCTTTGCCTTGCCTTGTCGTTGACCTTGGACTGTTTATCTGGTAATTATGATTGTTTTGCTGCCTGCCCTGACCTTTGCCTGTTTACGGATTACTCTTTGTCTTTGCCTGGGATATTATTGTTTGCTGGTACTGGACTCTGCCTGTTTGACCACTCTATAATAAAGCCTGCATTTGGATCATCACCTCTGTTGTCGCAACACCTCCATCATAACAGAATCACCAGCCACATCCGGAACCAGCAGCTTTTTGAGTGCATCCATAACAGCAAATATGAATCCTGCAGCAAAAATGATGTGTCTTCGTCAAGGAGATCGGCCCATCGAGGACTATGTGATGGACATTGTTGAGTTGGCCCATTTGACCAACATGGACAAAGTATGCCTCATTATCTTTTTTCGAAGAGAGCTGTCTGAGTCACTTAGTTTGATCATGCCATTTCACAAACCTCACTCGACTTTGGGATCCTATATTAATTTAGCCTTACAATTAAGTGGTTCTCAATTTACTGTGGGTGTTGGGGAGGAGGAACACCGATGTCCTGCAGTATCTTCCAGCCCAGCGCTACAGCACAAGATGGCCACCAGCTCGGCACCACTGCACAAGATGGCCGCCAGCCCAGCACATTTTCCTCGCTGTCAAGGAGACTGTTACTGCTGCAGAACCTTCGGAGGTGTCAGTAGTATCCAACCATGAACTCTCGTCCTATCCTGTCATGGCTATGGAGGCCATCTATGAACTCACTGCCTGTCCTGTCATGGCCGCAGAGGCCGTCCAACAACTCCCTGCCTGTCCTGTCATGGCCGCAGAGGCCGTCCACCAACTCACTACCTGTCCTGTCACAGACACGGAGGCCATACACCAACTCACGGTCACGGAGGCCATCCATGAACTCATGGCTTGTCCTGTCACGACCATGGAGGCCATCTCACGCTATGTCAAAATCTTTAGTTGGAGTGCCCGTGAGCTTCATTAGAGGGTACTGCATTCCAGACTCTATCCATTCAAAACATTCCCCATAATCCTTTGCCGGACTCATCATCTATTGCATCACCTGTCTTTCATTATATCTCATCAGTTCACAGCATCTCCCATTAGAAGGACTTTAAAAGATGCACACACACTTGAGCACTGGGCTAGTGATTATTTAGCCTTTACCATGTTGCCTTGTCTTGTCTTGCCTTCTTGTTTTTGACCTTGGACTGTTTATCTGGTTATTATGATTGTTTTGCTGCCTGCCCTGACCTTTGCCTGTTTACGGATTCCTCTTTGTCTTTGCCTGGGATATCATTGTTTGCTGGTACTGGACTCTGTCTGTTTGACCACACTATAATAAAGCCTGCATTTGGATAATCACCTTTTTTTTTTACTCTCATAGATTCTTTTACCATTTGCCATGCTTTGTACGGCTGAGGGACTGCAGCGTCTGAAGCTAAAAATCATAATTTGTGTTATACTGAAGAAACAAAGTCACCTACATTGTGGATGCCCTGGGGGTAAGCAGATAAACATCTTATTTTCATTTTTGGGTGAACTATCCTTTTAATAACATTAACAAAGATTAATAAACACTGTAATAAATGTATTGTTCATTGTTTGTTCATGTTAGTTTATATATTAACTAGCTTTTTCTCAGTGAACTCACACATAATAAACCATAATCCTTGGGTGTAGAGGAGATCTTGCAGTTTTAAGAAAAGTAACATCCACTGCATAGCACATTATTCTCTTAACACCCACATCTCCATCGCTTCCTCCCACACTCCGTCACACTCTCCTGCTTCTCTCTTTGCTCTTTTCATTTTAATTCAGTGCTCTCAGGAGCCATGAGTCCTTTTCAGTTCTCTGTCTAGCTGTGTCTCCTGCGCTCCCCCCATACCCTCACAAACACACACACACCTTTTTTGTCTTTCACACAAAAATCACATCAACAGCACATCCTGTCACCAGCAGGTGACAACAGAAAGAAGGAAGGTGAGAAATCTAAAACTAAAAAGAGAGAGAAAGAGCACTAACACCTAGTAATGTATGCCTTAAAGATCATGATATAAAACATATATCGTCGGTGGGCCGACGCACTTGGGGGCCGGTCGATATAATATTTTTTTCTATCTTTTTTTTTTTTGTTTGTTTTTTGGACAACGACTGGCCCATAAAGCAGGAACAGCGGCCCATTGGTTAATTTTCCATACTGACACTGGACTGGCCCAATCATCTCTAAACAGGCTCCACTCCTCCCCCTTCATTTCTTGTATCAGATGCAGTCAGTGGCTCAGTGCAGAAACAAAAGTGCAATGGGGGGCACGGAGAAGTTACGGGCCAAAAAAATAAAAATTCTAGAGGTTGATGCCTCAACATGTGCAAAAATAACCGACATGTAGCTTCAGTTTCCAAGCCTACAGTACCTGACGACATTTTCCAAGAACAGGTGAACATAGCACATGGAGGTGACTAGCCAAGGCGGTGCCAAACTTAATGTTTTTTCAGAACATGTCATACTTTTTTAGGATACTTTGATGAATAAAAAGTAAAAAAAAAGAAGAAAAAAAAGAAGAAGAAGCTATGTTTTTAAAATATAAATATTTTGTAATAACAATATACACTACTGGTCAGTAATTTGGGGTCAGTATTTTTTACTTTTATTCAGCAAGGATATGTTAAATTGATAAAAAGTGCATATATAAAAACATATATACTATTAGAATATATATTATTAGATTTTTTTTTTTTTTTTTTGAATAAATGCAGTTATTTTTAACCTTTTATTCATCAAATATATTAGACAGCAGAACGGTTTCCAAAACTCATAATAAATCAGATTATTAGAATGTTTTCTAAATGATCATGTGATAGACTGGATGTTACTGAAGGCTGGAGTAATTATGCTGAAAATTCAGATTTGCATCACAGGAATAAATTATTTTTTAAAGAATATTTAAATAGAAAATTATGATTTTAAGTTGTAATAATATTTCACAATATTACCGTTTTTTCTGTATGTTTGATCAAATAAATGAAGGCTTGATGAGTAGAAGAAACTTCTTTCAAAAAAATTAAAAATAGTAATGTTTCCAAGTAATGTTTCTGTACTTTATATATATATATATATATATATATATATATATATATATATATATATATATATATATATATATATATATATATATATATATATATATATATATATATATATATTTCACACAATGTCCGAACTGTTAGAACTTTTGTGAATAACTATCACAGGCAGTCGTGTATCGTTACATCAATGTATTTGTCTGTGCACATTTTCTGTTTTTTTTTTTTTTACTCTCAAAGATTCTGTTACCTTTTGCCATGCATTGCATGACTGATAGACTGCAATGACTGAAGCTAAAAATCATAATTTGTGTTCTAATGAAGAAATAGTCACCTACTTCTGGATCAAATCTTCATTTTTGGGTGAACTATCCCTTTAATGCAAATATAGTCATTCGTTGTTAGTCCAACTAATTAACCTTATTGTAAAGTGTTACCTTTGTTATTTATTTATTTATTTATTATTAATTTGTACACAGGTAAACTTTGCTGACCAAGGAAATCCATTAATATATTACAGACAGCCAGTGAGCTGTTTTCTTTCTAAAAGCTCCAATAAAACTGATTTTTTTTTTTTTTTTTTTTTTTTTTAATACATTTTCTGAGGCTGTACCTTCAGCAGAAGCAGAACATACTTAAATTGTAAAAAAAAATATGTGCTTAGCTTCTAGGAAGTATAGAGGAATGAATCAGAACATGAAAACTGAAGGCTTTGTGTTGTGTGCTTTTCTTTTTGCAGTCATTGTAAAGTGAATAAGAGAAGATTGTCTCCCTTGTCCTGTGAAATCAGATCTCAGAGATTGACTCCATGAAAATGGAAAGACAATGCATTGTCAGATTGTTTTTATTTTTATTTTTTTTCTCTCAAGCTGAGATTTGTTGCTATGGTAATAAAGTATAAACAAGATATATGAAGTATACCGCTTTACGCCCATTCAATCTCTGCTTAAATGTGAAGACCACGTTCTTGAGCAGATATAATGTGTATGTTTATTTTTAATGTTTAAAAATAGATGTGAAAAATTACTTCATGTTTTGGTACTCCAAGATTTTTTCTCTCAAAAGAAAATGTTATAAAATTGTATACAATTTTATACAGTTTTATAAAATAAAATTAACGATTGCATCAGCGATGCACCAAGCAGCTCTCCCACTGTGACTATTGCCTTTTTATCTGCATCTTCCAGTAAATCAGGTAGGAATCAGGAGTTGTGCGGATATGTTTTGGGACAACTTGTTCTCTGATTCATACTAGGTCATGTTAGATCATTGCTAATTACTAATTTCACAGTCGGGCCTTATGTTACTATAATTGTTGACCAGGATATTTTATAGTCACACACACAAATATTTTGCCTTGTGGATGACTTAAAGTATAGTAAGTATTTGAAACCTGGCCATAATAAAAAATAAATAAATAAATAAAAAATGTTTTATGAATGAGGTCTCTTCTGCTCACCAAGGCTGCAAATACAGTAATATTGTGAAATTATTATTATTAATTAATTTATTTATTCATGTATTAGTTATTTATTTAGCAATTACTGTTTTCTGTTGGAATATATTTTTAAATATGGAATTTATTCATGTGATGGCAAAGCTGAAAGTTCTTACAAAAAAATAAATAAAAATAAATTATATTTATATATAGGCACATATGGAGCATTTCCATTCTACAAAAAAAATAAAATAAATAAAAATAATAATAATAATAAAAAAATAAAACCCAAGCGTTTCTTATTCTGGAAATTATCTTTTCAATTTTTTTTTTCTTTTTTTCTTCACATTACAAAAAAATTGATCCTTCTGATTCTTCAGAAATATTATACTAATAAAAGTCAAATCTTACTGACCCCAAACTTTTGAGTGGTATTTACATACAAATAACATTTGTAAAGCAGACTTGTGCCACATAAAGCATAAACTTTGAACTATTATTATTATTTTTTTTATTTTTTTTATGTTCACAAAAATTATTTTGATTGTTCCGAATGACTGTTACTGACAGTTTTGGACAGTAATGTGTTACTTAGCCTTACTGTAATTTGATTACTTTTTAGTAAAGGAGTAATCTAACGTGTTATAATTTTCAAAATAGTAATGACAGCATAGTTACAATCTGAGGAATCTGTATGTTAATTCAATTCAAATCAATTCATGATCAATCATCATTTATTTGTAGAGTGCTTTTAACGATACACATCATTGCAAAACAACTTTATAGATAATACGTTTCTACAATATTTAGTAGTAGCTTATCAGTGGTGACTGTCAGTTTATGTGGATTTGACAAGAATTTTCTGAAAAATTAATACAAGACATCTTAGTGCTAATACAAGAACACTATTACCAGCAATTATTATATGATGCAATTACACTTAAAGCAATATCAGCGTGAAAAGGCTTGGATGCTCCCAGAGAATATTCCACTTATTAACAAATAGCTGTTTTTTTTGTTTTTTTTACACCATGACAATAAACATTCATTTAAAAAACAAGTCTGATGAATATTTCGTGTCCTCGTCGATACATAGAGAGTGGTCCTGCATGACACAATGATTGTAGCTGCGGGCGTAGTGCTGTGCACCGTCTCGATCAGATTCCTGAAGTCCCTCTTCAGTGTCTCCGTCTGCTGCACTGTGGTGTTGTTAACCCCGGCATGAAGCACGACCGCTCTGTGGCTGTTTTTTTTTTTTTTTGATACCAGCATATCCCTATTATATTTATAGTTTGAACAGAGCTAAGGGAAAAGGGTTTTGGATATAATGCAACTTTGGCTTGGAATAATATGCAAATCATTCTAAAGCTTACAATTTTTCTATCATTACATGTATTTAAGCTACTTTTAATAAGGTGTGTGTTTTATACTTTGGTGAATTGTTGATGTGATATTTGATATGTGGTTTGTGTTATGATGTAAACTTGTATATACTCTGTTATTTGTTGCTGCTTTCTTGGCTGGGTCACTCTTGCAAAAGAGATTTTAATCTCTTAAAAAAAATAATGAAAGACCTGTAAACGGCATCAACATGGCTACACTAGCAATGGGTACTGGAGATTTTCCTACCCCCCAGATATCAAGTCTGCTCAAACCTGCTATTCTACACATAACACCCAACTGCATGGCACACAGCTTCCTGCACACTGTTCCAGTATCACACCAAACATGGAATCTGACAGAGGCAGACAACGGTGCATTTTTGAAGTCTCAGAAAAAGACCCAGAGAACACACACCTGACAATAAACTTTTATATCAAAATGGATCGGTAATGGTACAGAGGAACAATGCTGCCCTCACAAACATTGAGCAGACCGTCCACTGCTTAAAATATATGGTGGAAAGAGATGAAGCAAACCCCTGCAAGGAAAACCATACACAGCCCAGCAACAGCCAAAGGGAAGCAGAAACACCTACTGCCCCCAGAAACCCAGAGACCCCTCACAGAAACACTATAGCTAGAACCCCAGCTGAGAAACAGCCAATGAAAACAGAGGCTGACGTTGACATTCTCATGGACTCCAATGGGAAGTTCCTTCAAGGAGAAACACCACCACAGCGCTACACTACCACATACCTACATTAGTGCATCAGCAAAACCCCAGTTTGCACCATATCACCATCCAAGACATCCACGTCCACAAAAACTTCACTCCAGGTAGAGGAGCAACACTAAGAACAACATTAAATGGGAAAACAGTGTAAAAAATGCAAGATGACAGTTAAAGGCAGTTCATCAATGAATTCAGTGATGTCATCATGCAGCTCAGTTCAGTATAAATCGTATCTTTGCAATAATTTGCAATCAAGTCAACAATATTGGAGTAAATGAAGCATCCCCAACTAAGCAAGCCAGAGACGACAGCGGCAAGGAACCAAAACTCCATCGGTGACAGAATGGAGAAAAAACCTTGGGAGAAATCAGGCTCAGTCAGGGGGCAGTCGAAACCAGCAGTTCAATTCCAGGCTGCAGCAAAGTCACATTGTGCAGAGGACTCAACTGGTTCCTGTGGTCTTCGCACTGTGGTCGTCTGAGACAAGGTCTTTACAGGAGATCTGTCTCTGGGGCTCATCTTGTTGTCCTGATCTCCGCTGTCTTTCAGTGCTGTAGAAAGGGCAAGCAAATACACTGGAGATGAGCTCAAAACAGCTGCTGAACTATATCAGTGCCTAGCTGACAGCATGAGAGTCCACAGAGCATGCAAACACTTGCCTAGCGATGAAAAGAAAAAAAAAATCTTTAAAACATTATATTACATTAGAAAAGGACTACCTCTGTCTTTGAAAACTAGAACTCTATACCTTGAACTCTTAAAATGACTCCGTCAATATCAATGTGGAATATTCAAGAATTTAATTCAGCAGAAAATTCCAGAAGAGCATCGAAGAGATGGATATTATAATTCTACAGGAAACATGGAGCAGTGCAGACACCATCATCCACTGCCCACCTAACTACAGAGAATTCATCCTATTATGACAAAAACACACAGTCAGACAGGGAAGATACTCAGGAGGACAAATAATCTGGTACAAATCAAAATTCCACAACCACATCAACACAGTAAAGCAATGCAAATACTACACATGGCTTAAAATCCACATGGAGCTGCTCCAATCCAGAAAAGTTATATTCCTGTATGCCATATATATCCCGCCATCAGAGTCCCCCTATTACAGCAAAGACACGTTCTTTACATTAGAGGAAGAGACAAGCCAATTCCAGGCCCAGGGAAATGTGCTCATCTGTGAAATTGCATTACTCTCAGACCCCTTGGTGCATACAGATAACAGCAGAACATTAAATACAGATAAACTATAAAGTACCACTACAAATAGGTAATGTAAAAAAAAAATGATAAGTAAAGCAGCACAAGGCACATGGCAAATAATAAAAGTACAAACCAGTGAAGTAAATAAACAGTGCATATATAATGATTGTAGTGCAAAGAGCTTGATCAGTCTGATTAAAGTGTCAAAAATCTCAGAGAGCAGTTCTTTATTTAAACTAAAAGAAGAGGCAGTTGAATGAGGTCAGTTAAATGCTAAATAAGGTAGTGAGCATACCAATGCTGCACAAAGTGTCTGGTGCTGGTCCTAGTGTGTTAGTGGAAGCTGGGGGGCGGGGGAGAATACCACACAGTGATGCAGCTAGTCAGGATGCTCTCGACGGTGTCCTGTAGAAGGTGCACATGATGGGGGAAGGGGCTCTGGCCCTTCTCAGTTTGCGGAGGAAATAGAGATGCTGCTGTGTTGCCGGTCTGTGCTGCTCACTCTCTCCACATTTGCACCGTTGATGATCAGAGGAGCATTAATAACACATTCTATCATATCCACAGAAATAACCATGATCATATAGGAAATATGAATGTAAGCACTTAGCAGCCAAAAAAATACAAGTGCTGATAACTTTCTAAAAAATACATATCCTCACAATGAAGGTTTCAATCTAGCTGTCAAAGACATAAATTACATATTTAAAAAAATCAGCAAAACAGTCCAAAAATAAAAAATAAAATAAAAAAAATACCCAAAAATCCCACAAAAATTGGTTTGATCAGGACTGCCAAACCATTCACAAAAAAAAAAAAAAAAAAAAAAAACAAAAAAAAAAAAAACTGAGAACATTGTCAAATCAGAAACACAGAGAACAAAATAATGCAGAGATCCGCATGCTTTACTATGAAACATTAAAACAATACAAATATACTCTCAGGACCAAAACTGCACAATACACCCAAAAGCAACTGACAATAACTGAGAAGTCAGTGAACACTGTCACAGTCATGGACTTTTGTTCTCCTGTTCCTTTTTAGTTTTCCTTATTTGATAATGTTCCTTTTCTTGTTTAGTTAATTGATTACTCCCCACCTGTTTCTGTTCTTCTGATTACTTTCCTTGTGTTTATAAACCCTGTCTGTTTAGTTCTTGGTTGTCGGTTCTTAATGTTGTTTGTTTGCCATTGCTGTTTTGATGAAAATCTGACTTTCTTAGAAATTCCGTGTGGTACCCTCTCTCGTTGAAGACATGTACTGTCACAGAAGGACTGACCAAAACCGATAATGAAGGATGAGGAAGCGCTGATGTGTTTGAGACAGAGTGGTCAGAGGTTGGAGAGATATATATAGGATTTCCTCGAGCTCGCAAATCAGGTGAGCTATCATGACTCATTCCTGGGCGCTTGTTTTTTGCTGGGGCTGGACAAGGACCCAAGCCATTGCACTCTTCCTAGTGGTGTTTTTTTTTTTTTTTTTTTTTTTTTTTTTCTTGATCGAGCTCATTAATCTGGTCCTCTGTTTGAACAATTCTGACTTCGAAGTGGATGAACTTCAGGAACAGCCCAAATTTCCTTGTCCAATCCCCTCAGGAACGGGCCGTGTTGCGCCCACTCACCCTGCACCGGGAACCTCTGCAAATTGCTTAAACAGCTCCTCCCATCTGCCCAAACCCAACCACTCCAGTATCCTCCAGAGCTCAGCTGTCTGTCGGTGGTGAGGTCAAGGCCGCAGCGTTCAGCAAAGCCAGTGCCACCGTCCACGATCCCCACCTCCGCCGCACCGAAGACACGAGCGCTGGCGACTAATATAGCAAGCCGTGTATATTAAACCGCCTTCTCCTCCAGATCACCCTCCATTATCAGCTCCCAGCTCTAATATCATGGAGCTTCACAGTGAACATTACTACATCATTCTTGTCAGTCTAGTACATATCAAAAACAAAAAATACAGGTGCAATGAATTAGAATGTTGTGGAAAAGTTAATTTCAGTAATTCCACTCAAATTGTGAAACTTGTGTATTAAATTCTTTGGCTCTTTTTATTTTTTGGTTCACATTTAACAGAAACCCATCAATTCACTAACTCGACAAATTAGAATACTTCATAAGACCAATAAAAAAAAAAAAAAAAAAAAAAAATTAGTGAATTGTTGTCCTTCTGGAAAGGATCTTAATTTACTGTACATGTACTCAACACTTGGTAGGTGCTTCTTTTGCTTTAGAATAAAGAGAAAAGAAGCTTTTGCAGGAACTCTTCATGTGTATAATATATATATATATATATATATATATATATATATATATATATATATATATATATATATATATATATATTATACACATAAAGAGTTCCTGCAAAAGCTTCTTTTTTCTTTCTTCTAAAGTTGTATCTTTATAAGGCTCCAGGGCTTATTGATATGTAAAGAACCTATTCCTTGCCAAATAAAGTTAATTTACTGAACCTACACATTGGAGCCTGATTAAAAAAATAATGCTAATTTTAGAAGAACATTTTAAATGGCACTTCAAATAAAAATCTTCAAATAATACTAAAAGGTTGTGCTGAATCTATAAGGCTGTGTATAGCTAATATTTCCATTGCCTGATATGTACCTGCATAATGCTGACTATTGATTTTTTTTTTTTTTTTTTTTTTTATATGGCGTGCTCACATAACAGCAATCATTGCACTCAGAAGCAGAAGCATGTTTCATAGTTCCAGTCACCTCTGTCCCCTACAATGCACAATCAAAGGCCATTGTTGTAGCTCCAATAGCATCACCCAATGGTGTGCGCATGAGTTCACTATGTGAGCCTGTCATGAGAGACACGCTGGCTGAACTTTGAAACAGCTGTGAGCAGCTTAACCTGTGTCAGGCTGCAGCTGAGTGGAAATCAGTGTTGATCAGGGACAGCGCAGGACATTTGAAAGGCTAACAGGTAGGCTTAAATTTGACTAACCAGACTTATGCACTTAGTGAACAGAAATCACAACACACTTAACAGATTGTTGTATTGGTAGTTTTCCTTTCTTATTAGAATAGAAGAACACATAGTCCTGGTAGTTTAATATTTTCTCTTATTCTTTTTTTATTTATTTTTTATTTTTTTGCAAACAGTGTCCCTGCAGTCACAACTTTAACATGTCAAGTGTCATTTTTGTATCAACTCTGTCGGTTTATGACAATGTTAGATCAAGGTTTCTGCTCATTTTGAACAAATATTTTATTATTTTTATTGTTTTAAAATAGTTAAAAATAAATGATGATATGATATGTCTGATTTACCAAAAAAAAACATTGGTTATATATGATTAACATTAGAAAATAAATGTAGGAATTGAAATTGTTCATAATTGTGTGAAAAGAAAACAGTCCTGTATCCATGTATCACTTCAGCTCCTTTACTGAAGCCTTTAAGCAGTTATTGGATGGTTCAAATGAAAATATCTGACTAAAATATAAAACACATTTTGTCCCTTATCTCAAGAATAATTTTCATATTTGCCCTTAAACGTGTAACATTTAAAATGATTTTGCCTTGTGCCACTTGTGCACATTTGAGGTACAAGGCAACGGTATGCAGTTAGCATAACTGTGCAATAAGCAGTATGTACAGGATATACAGTGGTTACAATATGATACAACGGTAAATATAGAGACATATGCACAATAAATGTAGAGATAAGGTACACTATAGACATAATTTAAGGATTTTGAAATACTATCAGCATGATATACAGATAGGTGTACTATGAACATACTATACATATAGATTGTATAATATGTCCATAGTACACCTATCTGTATATCAACAAACCATTATACATGTACAGTTACAAAATTACTTCCTAAAAACAGCGGAGCTAGTTTTGTAAGTTGGCACCTCACAGAGCAAAGAAGATAATATTTTTTAAGCAGATTAAAAAACAACGGATGAGCTGTGTTCTCTGATGCTTTCCAGCTTATTTCAGTCTGAACAAAGGAAATGTTGGTGTGAGCAGCAGTTAGAATTAGGAGACACAATATCAGTTTACAATTATGTAGATTAAAACTCTCTTTAAAAACAAATTATTATTATTGTTATTATTTGTAATTTTGTAGAAAGATACTGAAGGCTATGGTAAATTTAATGTGTTTTAAATTCCATCGAGTATTATGCTATAAAATGTAATTAGTCAACAAGTTAAATACACTCGGTAGTGGATTAACTTAAACTATTTACTTTCAATTAATATACCTGACATTGAAATGTTCTAAATATCTAAATGTTTACAGACAATTTAAACATGAGTAATGTTTTCCTCATGCAAATGTTTTCCACATGCAAATTAATGAAGAGTGTTGTGTCATTATCATTGTGCTGCTACTAAAATGCACAACCATTCAATCGTCTGTGCTCAGTTCTTTTTTATTTTATTATTATTATTATTTTTATTTTTATACTTTTATCCAGGAAGTATACATTAAATTGATCAAAACTGGCAGTACAAAATATTCATAATGTTACAAACGATTTCTATTTCACATAAATGCTGTTCTTTTTTACTTTATTTTCAGCAAAGAATCCAAAAAAATAAAATAAAAATCAGTTTCCACAAAAATATTATGCAGCACAACTGAACAGTTAACTTTAATAATATTTTACAATACAGCTTTTACTATATTTTGATCACATAAATGAAGCCTTGTTGAGCATAAAATAATTATTAAAAAAACAATACAACAATATTACCAACCCCAATTTTTTTTAAAAGTAGTGCATCTCTAAATTGTTTTATCTCACACAGATAAGAATGCTGATCATGTTCTAATTTAGAAAAGACACTCTGTATTTAGAATCAGTTTAAAAATAGACAGTAAATATAAATATAATGCTATTAACACTGATTCAAATCATAGACACTTGTTTAAGTGTTTGTCTCTTTCTTCTAAGTCACTCTAATGTCTAAAATCAGGATGATGTGCAAAACATGGCACTGGGGTCAAGGTGAGAGAGATCGCCTGAGAGCGATGTAATTGGCCCTGAACTTCAGTCATATCACTTGCCACCTGGGTTCCTCAAACCCTTTTCACCTCAGAATTGCAACAGAAAGTACTGCTATTTCAGCACCTCTCTTCTTTTCTCTGAAATCTCCTATTCCTGCCCTTCCGTCATCCTGTCATCGGTCCGTTACTTTGATGAATTGACATGAGTGAGATTTCTGATATGTCATACCTTAAGGCTCTGCTTTGAAGTTAGTGTTGAGCCTTTGCAACATCTATTTTCATTTCAATTTACAGCATGAATCTGACAGCAGAGGGGGTCCGAAATGTGTATGGGCCTAATAAATATCTGGCCCTTGCTCAACCTCCAAATGCCTGGGTACCAGTGAGTTGAAGTTATGTTGCATTAAAGCTCAATAATAATAATCTCCATGTGTGTCAGTGAAAAATGAAGATACTCTCAAGGATCTGTGATAAGAAATGTGACTCAGACTGGAGCACTGGAAACGTCAGTGAGAAGAAAATTTAATTACTGTATAAGAGATTAATGAGTTGATGACAGCTGAATTGGGATTATGTATCTGGTGTATGTCTTCCACAAATAATTTAACCAAATGGATCTGCAATTTGTAGTGTTCAGTATTATTTATAGAGTATGGCTGCCTGAAATGACAAATATTCTGTAGAAACAATTCGGGCAGAGATTCCCAGGAAATTTACTAAAGTAACTAAACTGAGCTCTTGTTTTGTTTTCTTTGCAAAAAGTTTATTATTATTTTTTTTTTTTTTTTTTTACATTTACTAGACATAATTTATTGTATGATATACAATTCACCTGAGCTCCAGAGAGAATCCTCCTAAATATCAAGATCTCTTCAGCAACAAATCACACTAGACATCATAAGCCCAATATGTGCTGTTTTCTCTTTGAATCACTTTCTATGAGAGCAGTGATGTGTGTAGGGAAAATGTAGGCAGTTGTAATTATTTTTATAACCCAGTCAACAAATCAATCTTTTTTTGTATTAGAGAACTGTATATACACCCATCAAAAGTTTGGAAGAATTATATCATGCTCACCTAGTCTGCATTTATAAAAACTATTTGAATTATTATTCATTTTTAAGGTTTCTTTGATAAATAGGAAGGAGTAGAAAATTAAAAGAAAATGAATGTCTTTATTGTCACTTTAGATCAATTGAATGCATCCTTGTTGAATGAATGTTTATTTTTATTTTTTTTTTTTTTATCTTATTATCTTATCTTATCTTATCTTATCTTATCTTATCTTATCTTATCTTATCTTATCTTATCTTATCTTATCGTAAATCCATACCAATCTTTTGAATAATAGTGTAGCAGAGTTTCTACAAGAATATATATGCTGCCAGAGTAAGATATCAGAGTTCAATGAAAGTAGTCAGCTAAGTGTCCTCGAAATCAATAAAAAAAAAAAAAAGAGAGTGCACGTTTCATCAGGAATATAGCTTGGTCCTGAAAAAAAGGTATGCATAGGATCCATTCAAAGAAAGAAAGTAAACGGTTTACAAATAATTCTAAACATAATGCAACTCCTTTTTTATAATTTATTTTTATGTTTCATATCCAAATCCCATGTACTGGTTTCTGAGAGTGCATTGGTATGCAGTATACGTCTTGGATGGATATTGATTTCCCAAGGAAAGCTATTCCATTGAAATCATTACTGGTTGGCTGGAGACATGTCTTGAAACAGAGGGGAAATACGTCACCCATCCAAACACTAGATAATAACCCATTTAAAAATGCACATGTATGCAACATGAACACTTTGGACTTTCAATGCACTTTTAAAGTAAAGCACAGCGAGCTATCCATGGTGCTGAACTGTGCTTTCAGAGGTTTCAAGCTGTAGTTTAGGTCAGTCAGCTCTTGTAACAAATGTTTTTAACCAAACGACTATAAGGACACTTATTAGAGGGATAGTTCCCTTCCAACATCCTTGGCTTCAGTGATTGCACATGGCTCACTCCTTGTGGGGACTGAGACATAAATTTTCTGGTTACCAACCCTGAGCTCTAACCATAACCATAACAAAGAGCCATGTATTACCTAAACCCAGCCCTTCAAATCAACTGTCTTAATGTTTTCCCATAAAGATATCCCAAAGGGTTCTTGTTTATCATGTAGACATGCGTATACCAGACCTGCCAGCCAACTGCAGCAGCCCTTTCATTTATATATATTTCACTGTACATAGCTATCTCCACTCTTTCACTTACTTGCTCTCTCTTTCCCCACACTCCCTGGTGGGAGAGAGCAATTTTGGCATTCACTACAAACATTCTCTCCACACACAGAGAGGGAAGTTGCACATGAACACATAATTGAATTCTTCACGTACCAGAGACAGGAGTATGTTGGACTCTGTTCTGACGCCGTACAGACAGAGGAAACACAGAGGCTTGAACTCTTGGCACAGTTACAGAGAGAGGATTTGTGTCTCCAAGCACATCTCTTCTTCTCCACATCTTATTTGCCCCCTCTCTCTCTCTCTCTCTCTCTCTCTCTCTCTCTCTCTCTCTCACTGTGTTTGAAACTTTATCTCTCTCAGACATTTTGTACTTTATTTTTAACTATGCTATATCGCAAGAAGCTGAGTGGAATTTTAATCTCAAGCTTTATTTTTTTTTTATTTTTTTTTTTATTGCAGTCAGAGCATTATGCTAATAATGTCTACTAACGAAGCACTGTCTTTAAGGTGTAGTTAGATCTGTTAATCTCACTGTGTGTGTGTGTGTGTGTGCTTGTGCAGACCTTCTCCAGTGAAGTGAGGACAGATTAATAAGAACAACCTACTTTCTTTCTTTCTTTTCTGCAAACATTCATTCCAGCTTTCATGATCATATTTGTGAAACTATAGAAATACATTTCTATTTTTGCATTAAAAAAATCTCCTTACAAAGACTGTTACGGGATTTACTACATGCCATGGAACACAATATTTTAATGCTTTGAGATTATTTGGGGTAAACCTATGAAATACCTTTGACAATGCTCCTTCAATTTAGTTTAGTTATGTAATGCACTATTTGTCATATTTCCAGAAAACATTCATTCCCTGCCCTCTCATTTTGTGTTTTAGAGCTGTAGAGCTTTTACTTCAAAGCTGTTTATGAAGGGAGGTCCTATATAGTACACTGCACTGCTATTAAACTGTTTTGTACAAACACATAATAACATTACAACTGATTAAAACGAAATGTACATTATTTCATGATATGAGAGCTCTGCAAGCTTCTTCAGATTTTTCAACAGACATTTCTAGGTAAGCTAAGACATAAAGATGCCTGTAAGCATGTGTAGGTGTAAAGCATCACTCATAGCACAGCACGACTCTTTGAAATATGCCCCACTGAAAATTATAATTTTTGGCATGAAAAAATAAATAAAGTAATAATAATACCTCAAAGGAAAACCACATTTGTGAGAGTGACAGTTAGGCTTTAAAACGATGGAGGCTTTAGGATATGGTGCTGGGCATAAAGAGTTGAAGATGATGTAATGAGACATGAGTAAAAGTAACATTTTATAAACATTTACAATTAATTTCAAACATGTTTAAGTACATTTAAGTATATTGTAAAGTACAATGTAAATAAACATGCACTCACTGTGTATGAAAACAGGGCATATGACAAAAATAAAATTGAAACACAAGTATTTATTTAATTTGTTGTATGAATTATGGACCCCCCCCCCCA
The DNA here is from genome assembly GCF_003368295.1 of Carassius auratus. NCBI lineage: Eukaryota > Metazoa > Chordata > Actinopteri > Cypriniformes > Cyprinidae > Carassius > Carassius auratus. The sequence continues at coordinate 8,245,085 of NC_039274.1, read as the reverse complement.
AAAAAAAAAAAAAATAAATAAATAAATAAATAAATAAATAAATAAATAAATAAATAAATAAATAAATAAATAAATAAATAAATAAATAAAAATAAACAATACAATTATTTTATATTAGCTATTCAAATTCTACATTTCTCATTTTATTTTAACGTGATGCAAATAAAATGAATGTACTATTAATTACTTAATGAATTACTTAATTAATTATTTAATTAATTAACTCCAAACTAATATTAAAAACTATGAAAATTCAAACTATTAAAAAACTATAATCAGGTATAATCAATTTTATTTATTTATATTTTTCTTTCAGCCTGGTTCTCACAAGAGAACCTGGAAATTTGGTTTGGTCCTTAGACTGTATATAGCTTGACTCATTACATATAACTATACACTATTAATTAATACTAGTTATAATACTACTGCACTTTATTAGTTTTTTAAATAAAATAATACACTAAATGATAATGTTTGATAATACTATTTAAAATAAAAAGGTAGGCCTAGTATTTAATATAAATACTGTTATTTTACAGAAAACTTAAAAATAAAATGCTAATATTTACTACTAATTTCTTTGTTTGCCTCTATAGGAAGAATTGCTTTATGTATTCCCCAATTGTAAGTCGCTTTGGATAAAAGCATCTTAAAAAAAAATAAATAAAAAAAAAAGTTAATAAAATCATTTATTTACTCATTAATCATTTTTCAAACTTAAAATCAGCAGGCTTTTATTTTGGTGGGTTGCTAGCAAGCTACCAGATTAGTTTTGCTGCTGATTAAAGAGCTTATTTAATGAATGTTACAGTCTTGCATAGTGCTTTGAAAACAACATGGGGTAGACTAGATTTATGCTTTCAGATTGAATAGAAATCTTATACAGTACAGTTTATCTATCTAAAATGGTAACTGTGCATTAACAGCTGTCAACCATACACAAATACCCTGTCAGAACTTATTTTTACAGTGCAATTTTTATTTTAGTCGCGCATTTGGATCTGTGGACCACTTATGTGCAAGCTGCAGTTCCCACAAACTCCATGTAATGACATACAAACTCCATAATCACGGTAAGAAGGAGGCGGGAACCGGCGGATAATCAAAATTAACTTTAATTACAAAATAAAGACAAAACTGTGCGACAAAACTGTCCCCCGTTCCCTGCTCCTCCCGATTCCTTCAAGGATGGCAAATGGCACCCACTCTTTTGCTCCCTCACGGACGGCAGCCGCCCCTCCACATTGTGGGCGGCTGGCAGCGAGCTCGTCCGTCCCCAGCAACTCACTCCAGCCCACCGCCTCAAGCATCCATGGCGGAACACTCCCTCGCCCTGCTCGATGGCACCGAAGATTCACCCCAGCGGTGAGAGATTTTCAGCAGTGCGTCCCTCCTTCTCCTGGGTTTCAGCACCAGTGTAACAAAATACAAACTCCGTAATCACGGGAAGAAGGAAGCGCGAACCGACGGACTATCTAAATTAACTTTAATAACAGAATAAAGACGAAACAGCGCGACAGCCCTTCGTGGACGACTGTCGCGCACAAATAAAAACCAAACACAAAATAAAACCCAGACCTGGTCCTCTCTCGTCCTTCACTGTCATCGCTCCTCTTTTGTATCCTTCCGATCTCCTCCGTGGGACTCGAGTGGGTCTCCCAATGAGTCGAGCAGGTGTTCCTCATTTCCAATCACTCCACCGGCCTCGTTCCATTCATGGCTCTCGGCCCTGCCCCACTTGTTACACTCCACTAGAGGGCATTCCAATCCTGTACCTTTGCTATTCACCCTGGACTCCATTTCCCATAATCCTTTATCTGGACTTATCAGAACTCATCAGTTCACAGCTGTCACAGTAGGAGGACTATAAAGCTTGTACATTTCTGAGTATTCTCTAGCCTGTAACATTTCCATGTTTCCTGTGATTCCTAGTTTCCCTGTTTCGTTGTCTTCGTGGTTTTCAATCCCTGGATTGTCTCCTTGTTTTCTGATTGTTTGCTGCCTACCCTGACCTTTGCCTGTTTAGTGAATTACTATTTTGTCTCATCCTGGATTGTACTTGTTTGCTTTTGTTTGACCTGGCGTGTTTTGACCACTCTTTGGAATAAAGCTGCATTTGGATCCTCAACTCCATTGCCATGCTCCCCAATGTTACAAATAGCATCTCAATGCTGATAAAATAACACTGTTTACTGTATGTACTTGCAATTAAACATTTATTCTATGACAAACCTTGTACAGATGAGTGTACAAACCACCCCTTAAATCTCATAGGTAAACATCAGTTGGAAAAAAATTTATTTGGAAAACGAATGCAACTAAGCAATTACACTTGATTTACAGAGCTTCTCATGAGAGGTGATATGCAGTAATCAAACAATAATTGGTGTATATTTTTGTTCAATTAGTAGGCGTATTGCAGGTGAAGAGCTATAAATGGGCAGTGCAGAAATAAGATGAATGACCAGACGACCAGACAAAGAAGAAATTACAGTACTAACATTAGCTGTATGATACATAACAGTCTGTATAATCAGTGTGGAGAAGGCCTTACTGCCCTCTGACTGCTGCTGGCCCCGAGACAAGCCACTAAATCAAACACAATGAATCACAACCTGTGACAGAACATCCACAGTCCTGGGATCCTCTGATTTCTTAATTAGCATTTGTACAAGTGAAGGTTTCTCATTTTCCAAACACAGATCTTAAAATGTAAACTCAGATTTGCAAGATTTGTGTGTGTAGAATCAAATTAATGTAAGCAAAATAATAAACCTGCAGGCACACTTTGTACAGCGACATGACTTATACAAATACTCGTAAAGCATCATCACATTAGTGTCAGCATGATCAAACACACAAACCCTCTTCCCTGATCGCTAAATAAACAGGTGTAATTAATTATCTCTCTGTATATACGAATAATAACAGGGAATTAAAATACATTCTCTGGTTTAAGCACTACCTGTGCAAAAGGGATCTGCATCAGATTAGTTATTGAATTTAGATTAATTTACTGACAGATTCTTAATCCAATAATATCCCTCAAATGCAAAATAAGGATAATGCCAGATAATCAGAATCAAAAATGGAACATGGAAACATAGCCATGAATAATTTGTCTCATTATTATTATTACTCTTTTGATAAACTGAAAAAGAGAAAACAAAAAACAACAACTCTAATTTGTCACAGCCTATCTATCTATCTATCTATCTATCTATCTATCTATCTATCTATCTATCTATCTATCTATCTATCTATCTATCTATCTATCTTATAACTAATTTTAACCATTAAGGTGGGGGATCATAAGAATTTATTAAACCCAGTATAATATGTCATGTGCTTGTATGTAAACTAAAGAGAGAGAGAGAGAGAGAGAAAACACATTTCAACCAGAAACCATTCTTTTCAGTTAGACCAGTATAAAAATGCATTTTAAATAAATTACACGGTTGTTTCACTTTTTTTTTGCAATGTAGGCCAAATGCCCTTGACAGCCTATGAGGACATAAACACATCGTTCCAGCTATTCATGTGTGGCTTATTCTTTTCTCCTTCACTGAACTCTCCTTGTGTCTTTGCAGTCCCCTGATAGAGTAAACAAAGTTCTCTACCTTGGCTTGAACACAGAGACCTTCGTCCTGAGATAAGGCCATCAACGCAAACAGTCCCAAAGGCAGCGCTGACTTGTCCCATCACTGTGCTGCTTGAAACATCCCGACTTCGCACTGGAGGAACTACAGGGAGCAGCCAAGCATCTGGTTAAGAGTTAGAAGAACTCACATTGGTGACATCTTATCGGACTGCGACATCTGAACTGTGCTCAGCGCCAAATTGTCGAATGCCAGGGATGACATTATCTGGGTTTCTGCACGCTTTCCCTTTGCCTGGAGCATCTGATGACATTGTCAGCACAGGTGACCAATCAGCAGCATGGGGACCAAGGAAGAAGAAGATATCAGACGACATTATCAGCATTAGGATTGCTTAATTCTTTAACCAAGCAGCAACCTAAATGTCAGAGCAATATAAATAAACATTAGGTAAATCTGTTAAATTTGTAGAGATTAAAAACATTATTCATAAAAAAAGCATTGCCTCTGAGCTACACTGAATTCTCAAATAAGCAGATTATGAAAGTTTTATTACATTCTGTATTAAAACAATGTTTTTGGATTAATGTAATACAAACACATAGTTCTTTAAGTCTCTTTTTTTCTTGCATAGTAATTCATCAGTTTAACAGAGCTGCGGAGGGAGAGTGAATTTTAAATTCAGATCAAAACTATCACAATTAGTTTCATAACTCAGCTGTTTTATTCCAGCTACTTTGTTGCTTTGTGCCAAAAAAAGCGCTGAAAACTAGACACAGTCTGACCACTTCAGATTTTCATTTAGATAATAGCATCCCATCTGATTGCCGCCACTCCTTCTGTCACTTTCAGTCCTCCCATCCAACCTCCTTATCAATTACAAAGCCACTTTTAAGTCCCAGTTAATAGGATGTTAATGCATTATTGGGTCTGTGGGTGATGTGCTATTGAATGAAAGAGATTGATATTATTGCCCTTGAGCACAGTCTGGGACCAAGACAAGATCTGGATCCTTATATAAGAAGATGAGAGGAGATTGTTTAAAAGTAACTGTATGCACTTTTATTCTGTGGGACTGCGTCATTGTCTTTGATAAATCATGACATTACCCCTATAAAAATATATTTTCTTTATTTGAGTGTGGAAAGCACAACATATTTCATCATATATTTAAGTAATATTGGCAGTCATTTGTTGTTTGCAGTGATGTCACTTCCTTGTTAATGTTGTATGAGGCTAATAACATGTCCTGATCTCAGGGGCAAAATCTTTTCATCTGCATGCTGTAAATTGAAGTAGATGGAAGAAAGGATTACTTCATGTGATAACACAAAACAGTACAAGAGATAATTGTACAAGCTGTAAAAAGAAAATGAACTCAGCATTACTTGTCTATGCCTTGAAGTTACAAAGTAAGTATAGTTTGGGTAGATTTTTTAAGTGTTGTAAATGAGCAAAATATGAGCAAAACACCAGTGTTCATATAACATGTCAACAATTATTATATTATAAAAAAGTATTATATCATAGTAGGTATTCTAGTATTTTATACAATTTTAATCTAGAAATCATTCTTTGCTGATTGATTCAGTGCACAGAATCATTTTTTATTATCATTGCTGAAAACAGTCATTGTACAGTTAATGTTTTTCAGGAAACCATGATTTATCTTTAATGAATATATAAGGGTTAAAAAAGCATCATTTATTTGAAATATAATTTATTTGTAACTGTGTTATGTTCAGTTCTGGATACTGATTATGTAATCATTTTATGGATTACTCACACAATGGCAGTAAATTATTCATAATTTATTGAGTCTCCCTAATTATTTTAATTTTAATTTTTTATTATTATTATTATTTTTTTTTTTCTTTGTAAGAGAAACTCCATCAAATAATATAATTAATTTAAATATATCTAAGTAAGTTAATATTTCATATAATTTAAAAACACATTTGCTATTTATAGTACATCAGTTAAGGGTCACATTGATATTCAGGTAAACTAAATATAAACTAAAAAAAAATAAAACAAAAATATTATATGTTTTAGTGTTTAAGTTTAATTCAATTTTATTTTACAATTTACAATTTACAATTTTATTATTTTATTATTAGTTTATAGCTATTATCAACTCACAAAAATATTGTTGTTATATTTAATATTATATGTATACCTAGATTGTACTAATTACAGTTTGTAAGTAATCTACCCAGTACATTATATGTTTGAAATAAATTCATTTATGTTGGTCAATTTAACTTTTGTTCAATTTAATCCATCCATGCTGAACAGAAGGAATAATCTTTTTTTTTTTTTTTTTTTAAAAAGAAAAAAGAAAAAGAATAATACATATACAGAAAATACCAACCAAAGCAGTAGTATGTAAGTAAGTACTGCATGCTACAGTATTACCAGTAAGATTAATAGGAATGCTACAGATAATTCCCTCCAGTTATTATGGCTTATCACAGTGGACCAGTGGTCCAGCAGGATGTCATCTCTACCCACTAATTTCCTCTTTGATTGAATAAATGTCACGATGGACTGACATGAGGTGTCTGAGGTGGGTCTCAAACCCGGGTCTCCCAGTCAGGCAAAGCTAGGTCTCTACCTCTGGTCTACTGGGAAGAACAGTTTCTTAGAAGACCCATGTGCAGAAGGAAGAGCAAACTCAGAGGCTCAGGTAACTCAAAGGCAGGCAGTCTTTACTTGATCTCAGTAGTAAAATATAAACAAAATATCAGCTTTACAGTACAACACAGACGGTAATCCAATAGGCAACTGGAAAATGAAACTTAACAGTTCTACAACACAGGTAATATGTACTGGGTAGGCTCAGTCCTGAACACAGCACAATGAAACTGCCAAACTTAAATAGGTCAAAGTACAGGTGGAACACATTAACTTGACCAACAGTCTTAATTAAAGAGTTAACGGTCGTTAGTGCAACCTAGTGGCCTGGAGAGTTATCTCATTAAGGTGCAGGGGGTGCACACCAATGGTTGGGAGCGTAATTACACGTGGTAGCAGACAGCGCTCCCTAGTGACTTGGAGAGTCATTACAGGAGGAGTCTTACAATAAACCAATCAGACATTGTGTTGTATATGTCCCCTCTTTCATGACCAAATTCAATAAGTTTCATCTTCCAGCTACTAATCAGTGCCAAAAAAAGAAAGGTAAATTGTTTAAAATGTATTTAGACATCTGAGATATATAATTCATCATATTTAAGATGGAAAGGTTACACAATCAAAAAAAAAAAAAAAAAAAAAATAGATGAATCACATAGACGAGGCTTAAGATACTCATTGCATATTTAAAGCAGCATTGACCTGATTCTCACTCTCATCTTTTTCTACAGTGCCAGGGAACGGGGAACCGAGGGTCATTCGTTTTCATCCTGCCTACAGTAGCATTTTGCACAGAAAGCATATCCTTCTCAGTGTCCTCATGTAAGTATTTAAAATTGCTTTTGAAGTGGAAGTTTAATGCTGGAAATCCTTGGATCATTCGGAATCTAAAGAGACAGGCAGATTAATTGCTTTGTTAGAGACGCTATCAATGTGGGTGTGGGTACACAACTCTGAATGTGTGCGTAGACACCGCCAACTGACCGGATATGGAACTTGTTGTATAATGCTTTTGACATAATCCCCATCTCATAGAGCCTGTGTCCAGCTGTGTGAAAAGAATACGAGTGGAGAGTCTGATGCGAGGGGGTTAGTGGTCGTCTGTCAGCTTTTAATGTGCTGTTAGCAGTGCAGGAGAAGCGGCAGGATACAAGGGACTTAATGTGTCTCTGTTAAAGTGGCCTGTGCTCTGAATGTGGCTCTCCTATCCTTCCCTCTGGGATTACTTCTCTTAGAAATAAACTCTCTTCATGTAACAACTAAAGGACAGAAAGTTCAGCCTGGCCTTGGGCTAAGAACAAGTTTAGACCTGCTTCTGGGTTATAAACATACAGTAATTCAAGCTGCAGCAGCGTGTGTCTTTCAAGTCTGACCACAATTTCTATGAAGTATATGTGCACAAGTATTATTTATATAGAGTACTATGGGCATAAGTTGCATTATACATCAAACTGTTTTTCTTGCTTTTATTTTATTATTTTTTTCTCAGCATTTTTTTTTTTTTTTTTATTTTACTTGCTTCTGAATCTATCTATCCGCTTTCCGTTTTAATTTGTTGCCGTCTCTTTGGAGATTTAGACATCTAAAATGACTAGATGTCCCTTTCTAACAAATCCAATAAGTAGGCTTGTGGAAATAGTAAATGTCATGAGTGATACAGTGGATACAGTATGGTGAATGGCTGAGCCAAACTGCACACTCATACATTAAAAAAGACTGTCAATAGAGTTTATTTTCAGATGACAGAGAAGGAATTGCAGCCTCAAATAGCTGAGGCTCAATTTCAGGCAAATAGCATCACATTGATCAAAGCTGATGCCGTAGCAACAACAGGCAGTAAAATCAGATGTACTTACTGGATTTATTAAAATGGGCTGTGAGAACTTGACAAGCTGCAACCCAGTCAGTGTAGATAAACAGAAACATACAAATGGGATTTCTTCAAGAAATGTTCATTGAAACAATCTTTTATAATAACAAGGAGCATGCAAATCTAATCTGTAAATGCGACAGAGCACTGTTTGGGTAGTGAGTGAAAGACAGAATGAAAGAAAAAAGCTTGCTGGAAGACGTCTTAGGTTACGAATGAAACCATGGTTCCCTGAGTAGGGAACGAGACACTGCATCCTCTAGGGGTCACTATGGGGAGCACCTCGTCGTGACCCATGTCTGAAGCATACATTAAAAAAACACCAACTTGTTGTCCGGCTACAGCCTCTGATGTCACTACCGGTGCAAACTATAAACAGGCACTGGCAGAACATGTCATTCACTTCCTCGTCTGAAACTTGCGTCCGAAGCTTGGCAGGGAGCTAGAGGACGCAGTGTCTCGTTCCCTACTCAGGGAACCATGGTTACATTCGTAACCTGAGACGTTCACTTTCAAGGGAACTTTGAACTGCGCCATTTAGGGGTCGCTATGGAGAACTGTATACCCACACCGCCATGCTGAGGGGAGTGCAGGCCAAAATCATGGCTAACACTAAGTACCAACTCTACCATTTCCACGGGAGTTGCCCCTGGGATGTTTAGATGGCTGTCTGTAACAGTACCTCTTACGGCCAAAGGCCGAAGCTACATACTCAACTTAATTGTTAGGGCCTCGGCCCAGGGTAGAGCTGGAGGCTTTGAATCAGGAAAGATTCCTTTAAAGGGATATGGCTAAGAACTTAGCATTTTATACTAAGTCTTGCCTGTCACACAGGGGCTACCGCTAGCTTTCACATAAACTTGCTGAAAGAGATGTCTCAACAGATCTCCAGTAGCAACACCCTGTTTAGATAGGTATCCGAGGTGGAGTACCATACAGGATTTCAGAAAGTGTGCAGAGTCTTGCGTGCACACTTACCACTTACATGGATTTTAGAAAGTGTGCAAAGTGTTCACGTGCACACTGAGCACCATGTGGTTTTCAGAAAGTGCACAGAGCTTAGCGTGTGTACCTAAAGGTTCCTAAGCATTGCAGAGGCACTGAATCAATTGGGAGAGGCAAGCTCAAATTTTACAAATCTCGGGCAAGGGGAGCATCACCTGAGGCAGCATATGCAATAATACTTCTGTAACTGCCAACTCCACTTCATGATGGATGCAATAGCACAACTAAGTGTCTAGGAGACCCCTCAGGTGACCTGGCTGGACATCCATGAAATTTCCTGCAGTTCTGCGCCAGGCCTGATGATCAAGGAGGCTTCCGCAGAAACCTGTGATCTAGGCCGCCTAATACTGGAACATGAAGCCGGATGGCTGGTGCTGACGAGTGTTTAGTAAACACTGTAACTGAGCACTGCAAAGGAAACTCACAGAGTTTATTAGTAGACACATAACCACCAGCAATTTAATACACATAAGTTTATACAGAAAGGGTTACATACTCACCCACCCTCCTGCGCTGGAGCCCCGCTCAAAGGGCACTTCCTTTTAGTCCCGATCTTCAGTAAGGTGGTTGCTATGAAAATGGAACCAGTCAAAAACATTATAGGTCCAGCATAGGAGACTGTTATGTGAGAGGTTTCCACTTAACCTCGGTCAGGTGGAGAGCTGGTGGTTACAGGGGAATTAGGAAGGGGAGGATAAAAGCAGAAGTTAAAAATCCCTAAAGGGAACGAGTAGATACCTTGGTATCACACTGATTCAACGAAGTATCTGAAACCAGCAGAGCGTGCCTTCGTCTCCCCGAACCTCCCGGTCACCATCTCAACGGAAATACCGAAAAGTTCAGAAGAGAAGAAAGCCTTTTCTTTTTTCCTGATGTCTGCCAGGTTCATCCACAAATGTCTCTCTACTACCACCATGGTTGCCATAGTCCTGTCCATGGCGGAGGGAGCCTGTTTGGTAGCACAGAGAGAGATTTGTGGTGCAGCGCAGCTCGGCTACCTTATCAGGAGAAAGGCTCTCGCCTCTATCCAGGTCTCTTAGCAGATCAGTCTGATATGCTTGAATCTTCACCATCGTGTGTAATAAAGCCACAGCCTGACCTGCTTCTGTGTATGCTTTGCCATTTAAGCTATATTAATTTCTTGAAGAGGCTTAGATGACAAGGAGGGAGATTAAGAGAGGATGTCTCCCCCGCAGAAAGAGTTTTCTTTTTACCACTTTCTACTTTCTACTATGGGCATCCTCCCATAGCCATTTTCGTGCATCGTCTCGATGTCGGCACAACTCTCATGCCGAAACTGATGGATGCAAGAAGAAAACGGCCTCTCTCTGTATGGAGATCATGCAGAAATGGAAGGCTAACCTGAGCTGGAGGGCTATGGTCAGAAAGATAATGTTCATCGAGGTTTTTTTTTTTTTTTTTTGCCTCACAGCGTCACCTAGTTAGCTCACTCTCATGGCAAGTCCAACTTCGCAGTGGTGCGATCCATAACCTCCAACAGCTCAACATACACAGGGCAGGAGAATTGAGAAGGCTCAGCCTCAGCTTCTTCACCATCCTAAAATATCTCCTGCTTTTCCTGGGTAAAAAACCCAGCAGAGCACTAACCTCAGGATCAGAAAATGTTAAAGATATAACATCATCCTTCTGAGGCTCTCTCTCGTCCTCCGCCATTACGAGAGCAAAAAGGGAAAGTCCATCTTTAAACCATTCAGACAGATCCACCTGTATTCTCACGAGCTCATTCTCCTCCATGCCTCAGCGGCAGCAGGTGCTAAACCGCGGGAAGCAGATGGCTGCCTTTTGTCCTTTTTATTTCTAGGAAAGAGAGACGAATGAGAGCTGAACTTTTTTCACTGGAAAAACACTCACAATGAACGCACTTTGCCTCCTAATAGACATAGTGTTCATGCTCTTTACCCAAACAAATGACGCAAAGATCGAGTGTGTCATCGGGTGTCAAATAACGCTGACATGGATGCACATATTGTCTAAACATTTGCTAGTAGTCGCCATGATGTATAGAGAAAGATCGCTCTGACCGTTTTTTTCAAATGCGTGCTTCAAACAGAACAGTCAGTGAAGACGAAGAAGAGAATGACGTGTTCTCCTGGTGCCTGTTTATAGTCGCGCCGGTAGTGACGTCAGAGGCTGTAGCTGGCCAACAAGTTGGTGTTTTTTCAATGTATTCTTTAGACACGGGTCACGGCAAGGTGTTCCCCATAGCGACCCCTTGAGGATGCAGTTCGAAGTTCCCTTGAAAAGGAATCACATTTACTGCTGCTTGGCAAAATTTCATTGGTAAAATCCAGACAATTAAATAGGAATCCACATGATCTGGAGTTCCGCATAACAACAATTACATTCCTATGTCCTACTCCCTTCAAAGGGCAGAGCACTTGAAGTGTGTTCTTTGAAGGGTGTAGGGCATTACTGTCTCGTGTAAGCATTTGAAACTCCCTTGGTGAAGAGAAGGACTAAACAAATGTTACCTTGACAACACTTTGTATGCGTGCGTGCAGCATTCAGTTGTTGCAAATAAATATTTATTCATATTCTTATATTATTTCAAATGTTGTCTAATTGTGTCTTATGTACTAATAAACGCTTACAAACTGAGCTTGCTTAAACTTGCTTATACTTAAATTCTATCACTGAGAGCACATGATCACAAATGGAATTCACTTCCGTGAAGTGGCCATCGCATGTTCTATTCGCAAACGGATGTCTGGAAAGGCCCCGGAAAAAGGCGTCCCCTTCCCGAAGTGCCCTTCAAGGGCACAAAAAAAGCCATTTGGAATTTGCCCCTAGTCCATACCTGCATCTGATGATTTTGCTAAACTATACAACAAGACAAAGCAATTTGCTAACACACATTTTAAAAAGTTGCCAGAGTTAGCACATTATCATAGTTACCACATAATAAAAAGACAGACAAACACATTATCCAGTTTCTTTGGGAATGTAAATTTCAGCAGTTTTTTACAACCAGAGGCTGTGCAACATTATGGCATCTTTGAAAATGAATTCAGTTGCACTGTGAGTAACTTTACATTAATAATTCCAATATGCTGAACAAGTCGACATTTCTGGAGAGGACGAATGTGGCATCTACCTATACATAAACTTATCTATGCAGGGATGGGTATCTATCAGTTAAGGGTTAAAAAGGGTGAGAATGTTGGAAAAGGGGAGATATTTGCTATACATGCAGGGCTGGACTGGAACAAAATAATAACCTTGGCATTTTTGGTCCAAGCAGCCCACCACTATGATCAGACCACCATATATATATATATATATATATATATATATATATATATATATATATATATATGGTGGTCTGATCATAGTGGTGGGCTGCTATATATATATATATATATATATATATGGGTGATGGTATATATATATCGTTCTGCTCAAATTATTCATACTATTGGTACATATGATCAAAGAAGGCTGTGAAAATAAATATGCATTGTATATGCATTTGATCTTTCATTCAAAAAACAAAGGGGGGGGGGTCACATTATGAAATAAATATTTTTCTCTAATACAGTAAGAAGACGTGTGTCTATATCGTCCTAATTCATGGTGAGGAGGAGAGTTAGAGTGGCCAAAGACTCCAAGGATCACAGCTGGAGAACTGCAGAAAATTGGGGTCAGAAAGCCTAAATAAATAAATAAATAATCTAGAAATAAAAACTCTCTCATCCAGAAACAAACTCCAGCATATTTATTTGCTAGACATGACTGGAACTTTAAACGGGACTTGGTTCAATGTTCAGAAAATATTCTATAAAAAAACACCAATGGATAAACTGTCTGTCCATGCTAGAAATCTTATAATGGGCCGTGGCTGGATCGTCCTACAGGACAATGATCCACAAACAAACATCAAAATCAAAACAAAAATGGGTCACTGAGAACAAAGTCAAACTTATGCCATGGCCAACCCAGTTCCCTGAGCTAAACCCTATAGCAAATGAGTGTGGTGAACTAAAGAGGAGAAGCATCAATATAGACTGTGAATCTGAATGATCTGGAGAGATTCTGGTTGCAAAAACTGTTGGATAAAAGGGTATGATAAATTGTAACCAGTGTGCTCTGCTTCTATTTTAATGTGTTTATTTTAATGTTTCCTATTATGCTTTTTATATATTGTTTTGTTGTACAGCACTTTGGTGTAACTCTGTTGCTTTTAAATAAATGTGCTATAGAACTACATTTTAACTTGACTTGATGTCTATTAAAGAAACAAATTAACACTGTATATACCAGTTTAAGTGGACCAGTGTACTCACTCGCTCTTGACTTTTAATACTCAGTCAAAGTTATGACTGTTTGAGGAAACCAGTTACCAGTATAGGCTATCTACAAAAACTAGGCATGCACTGATCATAATTTTTCTTCACAAATTCCTATTGCCATTTTTTTTCATACATATTGGTCAATTCTGATACTAATTGCTGAATATTTTATTTTTTATTAAATTATTTTTTATTAAGAGACTTAAAATAAGTAAGAAAGAATAAAATACTACATGAACAAAATGGTTACTTGCTTTATTGCTGGCTGAACTGACCTGAAATTAGAAGAAACCACTTAAACCCTCGTGTGTCAGTTAAACATTTTTTTTTTTTTTTTTACATGTCCATTGTGGACAAAAATGTACATGCCAAAAAACTGTCACAAAAAAATTTGAAGCTTGGCAACAGAGTTAAGTTTGGTCTCATTTTAAAGAAGACCCATGGCAAATTGTTGAAGTAAAAAAAAAAAAAAAAAAAAAAAAAAACAAAGTGAAACCAAAAAAGGTTAAAGAGGTTTAAGCTTATGAAAATTATTTATGAACAATATTTTATATAAAATATATATTTAATGAAACATGTTGATCCCTATACCTGCTAGAAAATCAAAGCCGTAAATCTAAACAAGTTCCAAATTTGAGGTTGATATGTCAACAAATTAGCTTTCAGTAAAATGTTGTTTGGCCGCAGTACCAAATTTTCCCTATTAGATGCCAGCAAAACTCTGCTGGTGCACACAGTGGTTGGATTTGTGATTTGCAGTAGAGCTTTTCTCTCTCCGATTTTACAAGAACACATACGCTTACACACAATTATTATTATTATTATTATTATTATTATTATTATTATTATTATTATTATTATTATATATATATATATATATATATATATATATATATATATATATATATTTTTTTTTTTTTTTTTTTTACGATATATACAAACCACTCTGACATACCAACACACCCACACAATTGTAGCTGCATTATTTATCCAATTAGCTCATTTTACAGTTAAATGGCACTGCGATTAAAAATAGCAGTTTTAATTTGTTTCAATGGGAAAACATATTTATTGAAGGAAATGGAAGTGAAATGCAATAATAAAATAATAATAATAAAAAAAAAAAAAAACACATGTACCAAAAATGTATGCAGTTAGCAATAACACAGGCAAAATAATAATAATAATAATAATAATAATAATAATAATAATAATAATAATACTAATAATACAAAAAAAAAAAAAACACTGAAAAGGACAAACAAAGCAGCACTGCACATATAAAACACTTTATTTTACTGTCTATGATAAAACACTATCATGCTATTTTAAAGAAGGCCAAGAAAAAAAAAGAGAGAGAGAGGAAATGCCTTCTGACAATTTCATCCATCTCTGTTGTGTGGAGAGGGGAAACATTTTTGTCGAATATTTTAGGTGACCTACCTTGGTCTAAAAAAAAAATAAAAATAAAAATCTATGCTGACTGAGTGGATGAGAAGAAGATTAATTAAGTTTAGTTAATTTAGCCATAACAGCAATTATAGTCAAACAGTGGCTTACAAACAATTTCGATTTTATTTCAATCCTTAAATGACGTCTAAACCTGTGAAAGGCTTTAGACGTGACGCCATCCCGTCGCTGTTACGTCGACGTTAGTGGAACGCGCGTGAGTCAGCGGCGTCGGTGGATCAGTTCGCGAAGGTCGATCGCTGCCCGTTACGACGAACATGATGTCCCTAGCTGCCCGATCGGGGGCCTTATCCCCGTACCTGCAAGCTACAAATTATGCTGTGGCTGGTCCCCTGAAGCCTCTCATACCCGGTGTCGTCATGAAGACCGATAAACTGTTGATGGACACCAAGAAACCGTTCCTGTGCCGTGAGTCCTTATCCGGTCAGAGCGCTAAGAGCGGCCTCGCCGTGTCCGTCAGCCTCAACGGTGAGTCTCAGTGCGGGGTAGAGTGAACTCGAGAGTCCCGGTCTCCTCGGAGCGAGAGGAGGCCGTGCAGCGGCGCTCTTCAAGGGCACTATGAGTTCTCATGTGTTTAATGTATATCCGAAAATCTTTAAGCCGTATGTAGTGTTGTATGTAACTAAAACTGTGTTATTATTAATTTGAGCTTAGTTTATACTTTATAACGAAATAAGTAAGAGATCACCTGCTACAACTGTTAGCATCACCGAGGACTCGCTGATGTCCTTACCGCAGCTGTTAGCATATCAGTCTGTGGCTTTAAAAAAAAAAAAAAAATAATAATAATAAAAATAAAAAACATTGCGACAACACCATAAAACAAACGCCAGCATGTGCTAGAAGGCATTTTTTGGGGGACAAAGATAGTTTCTTAAGATAGGCCTAAAGTTACATGTTGCTGACGTAGATCAATGTATTGAGTTTATATTCAACGTTAGTGTGTCAATAGATTTAATGTGCTGAATGAGCTGATAGAAGACTGACGGTTGAAAAATAATATGTATTTAATATTTACAGAGCAAGACAAGCAGCCCTGCTCTGTAAATAAGACACTTTTTATTTTATACTGTTGTTAAGAATATGAATTAACATTACTAAACTATATGATGTTTAACAGTTATTTTGCGAGGTGGAGAGTATCTAACGTTACTGTCTTTTCTTTATGTCATAAATACAGCAGTGTTAAGAATTGAAATCCAACGAGGCCAAATTGGAAATCTGTGATTATCATGCAGATGATGTTGTGTATTCTTCTCAGGAGTCAAAATGAACTTTTCCAAATATTGAGAAAGGTTATATTTACTTTTTGTATAAAGATACATTTAAAATCAGCTGCATTATCATGTCATTTGACATTGTGAATACATTTTTTTCATAAAAGTTTTTTTTTGAATGAAATATATTTATTTATTCATCTGTTGTTGTTGTTTTTTTTTTTTTTTTTGTAGCTTGCGCTTCAGTGCGTTTCGCCCACACAGACATCAAGATCCCAGATTTTTCTGACTACCGGCGGCCAGAGGTTTTAGACCCAAAGAAGTCTTCACAAGAGAGCGGCGATACCCGGCGGGCATTCTCCTATCTGATCACAGGTTCTACCGCTGTGGTTGGAGTTTATGCAGCCAAGACCGTTGTCACACAGTTTGTCTCCTCCATGAGCGCCTCAGCTGATGTGTTGGCCCTGTCCAAGATTGAAATCAAGCTATCAGACATCCCTGAGGGTAAGAACATGACCTTTAAATGGAGAGGGAAACCCCTGTTTGTCCGACACAGAACAGAAAAGGAGATTGCAACTGAGGCTGATGTCAATCTCACTGAGCTTCGGGACCCCCAGCACGACAAAGACCGCGTTCAGAACCCAACCTGGGTTATTGTCATTGGCGTGTGCACCCACCTGGGCTGTGTGCCCATTGCTAACGCTGGTGACTATGGTGGCTATTACTGCCCATGCCACGGCTCTCATTACGATGCATCTGGTCGCATTAGGAAAGGCCCTGCTCCGCTCAATCTGGAGGTGCCCTACTATGAGTTCCAAGACGATGACACCGTGATTGTAGGATAAAGGACTGTACTCTTAAAAACTGTGATCAACCCTGAGCTTGTGCTTCATGTGCTGTTTTGATTTTTGTCCATCTTGTTTCAGACTAATAATCTGCATTTTCTTGATTCGTAACAGGTTAATTGTAAGTAATAAAAGTGTATTTTATCTGATGGAAACCTTACGCAGCTCTATTTATTCAGTCTCAATTCAATGTATACACATCTATGTGTTTCATACATAATCACATGGGTTGTTAAATTGTATGCACATTCTGCATTGGTTTACTGATAAGGAACAAATTAGATCTCTACTTTGCTATAGCACATAAGTGTTTAACTGATAAAGGCAAAGTGTACATTTGAACAGCAGAAAGTCAGGTAGGTGATGTTTGCAGGGTGTAAGTGAACAAAACTGTGCACATGACCATACACAAGCAATGACATTGCTTCTGCACTCTTGTTTTGTAATAGTGTTAAAGGTGACCACTGTCTAAATGTTGTTAGGTTTCAGTGGAATCTGATAAGAACAGTGAATGTGAAATATGGACATATTAAAAATGCTCTATTCCTAATGATCTGTGTGTAAACAAAACTAAAAATGTGCTTACGGAGTTGTGAATTGAATAAAACCTAAATGAATACAAGAAAACCCTCTGTGTTGTCACTGATATTTTTAATCCCTCTTATACTGCCATTCACATTGTGTGGCACAGTGCAGTGGAATTTAAAAAACAGTCAAGGCCACTTTTTGGTTTAATTACAGCTTTTAGTCTGCTGGGATGTGTCTCTAATAACTTTGCACATCTAGATTTTGCAATATTTGCCCACTTATCTTTGCAAAACTGCTCATGTTCAGTTAAATTTGATTGTGACTGTTTATAATCCGCAGTTTTCAAGTCATTGCACAGATATTTAATGGGGTTTGAGTCTGGGCTCTGACTAGGCCATGCAAGAACATTAACCTCCTCCTTCGATCACTGTGTGCTCAGTTTTGCTTTGTGCTTTGGGTCATTGTTATGTTGGAAGGTAAACCTTCTTCCCATTGACAACTTTCTGGAAGAAGGCAGCAGATTTTACTCAGGAATTTAATGTTATTTTGTCCCGGCCATTTGTCCTTCTATCCTTACAAGTGCTCCAAAACCAGCTGCAGAGAAACACCCCCAGAACAGGGCATTACCCCCTCCATACTTTACTGGAGGAATGCTGTTATTTGGATGGTGAGCTGTATTGGATTTCTGCCAGACATATCGTTTGGTGTTGAGGCCAAATAATTCTATTTTAATCTCATCTGCCTCCAAATCTTCAAGGTGTGTTTTGGAAAAGCTCAATCTTGGCTGCATGTGGTTTTACTTGCAACCCTCTCCCATACAAGCCACATTTGTGGAGAATTTGATATTGTTGTCACATGCACACAGTGACCACTCTTTGTCATAAATTCCTGCAACTGCTTCAGAGTTGCTGTAGGTCTCTTGGTCGCCTCTCTGATCAGTTTCCTACTGCTGTTTCATCCAGTTTGGAGTGATGTCCCGATCCAGGAAGGGTCTGTGTTCAACCAAATACCTTCCACTTCTTATAATAGAACTTACTGTGCTTCCAGGCATTGATAAATCCTTTAAAACATTTTTGTCTCCATCTCCTGCCTGTCCACAACTTTATCCCGGAGACCTTTTGACAGTATCCTGCAAATCACAGTTGATTGTTAGCTTGATCCTTTTTCCAACTTCATTATTAAGGTTAACTCTGATTTGTTTGTGTGGCTCAGCAGCATTTGAAGAACTCTTAATTCAGAAATGTTGCATTGTGTAGGTTAATCTATTTTGAGAGAAGCTCTTCACATGGACAAAAACAATGTATTTTTAAGGAATATAGACTTTATCTTATAACGTTTCCTTTATTGTGCAGATATATTTGTATGGAATAAATGTATGTATGTGTTTGTATATATATATATATATATATATATATATATATATATATATATATATATATATATATATATATATATTTACAGACCATGTTCTATGTGGGTGCATTTTCAGCAAAAAGAGTAATAAAAAAGGAGTAATTGCAACAATACCAAGTAGAACAACTATGTCATTCAAACAAGACTTAGTTACAGTGAGCATTTTAAGCTACCAATTACACATGAGTATGTAAAATATAATAGCTTGCCTATTAATTGAGATGGATCATGTGGTGTTGGTAGTTCAAAAAGTATTTCCACAGTGCCCAGGGAAAGTACAGAAAATGTGCCAACATAAATGCAGTGGCGATTAAAAAAAAAGTAAAAACTGGCCGACACATCTGTCCTTATCACATTTCAGTGAATAATTGCCAGCTTTGTAGAGAAGTATGTGCTGTCACTAGATGTGGCTATAGAGAGATGGCGTACTTTATTCCCATCTTTCACTCTGTGAGCTTCAGCAATGAATAGATGAATTGATGAATCAAAATGTTCATAAGAAGTAAAGGCTCTGAGGTTTTACTACAATGTATGCTTCAGAAACGAGTTTCCAGCTGCAGTGCATTGCTGTATGCTGTAGTAATGTGCTCTTGTGAAGCAACACAATGACAGGTAAACAGTAGCATTCCTATCATCCAGATATTATTTGAATAGATGTTGCAGGGCCATATTATCATATAGAGTAGCTTTTCTTTGTGGGTGCATTTCTGTTTGAATGTATCACAGGTCTGAGAAAGACATTGGACATGTCTGCAGGTGACACAGGCAAACATCATATGCTTTAGCTGGATCATTTTAACCTAACAAATTCCAGATTCTGGTATGCCTTTCATTATTGCAGTACTGATACTACTTCTATTAGCCATTGATTTTAAAATGTCAACCTTTTCTGATTGTGTCTGAGTACATGCATTGATTTAATTTTCTGGTGGGTTTGGGTATTTTAATACATTTAATGCACAGGACCGCTGTCCTAGCTTCCTCTGGAGCATCCGCAAATTATGACATGCAAACTGCTCAGTCATCCTGAAGCCCTCAGCTCTTGCCAGGTTTTGCTACCAGCAGCTTGGCAGACATTCAGGCCTGACTGATAAAATTATGATATCCCAGGGGTTGTCAGGGAACCACTGTGTATCAGCTGAAGATCATGGAGATTCCTGGCTCCAACATATGTGTGTAGCATCCAAGAGTAACCTTTTTATTTAGCTAATGTCTAGTCAAGTATTCTATCTGAAAGGCAAATTTCTCAAATTCAGCTCAGGAGGGTTCATCAGTCACTCTGGGCTGGTTGAGATCCTTGTATATATGAAACGCAAATTCAAGTTTTCAATAAATGCATTTCAGCATAACAGACTGAAGTAGTGTAACCCATATTGTTTATTCAGTCACTTCATTAAGGGAGGTTTTTATTTGTATTTGTTTTTTACCTGTCTCAGTTGGATTCCACTAGTTTAAGATGCATACCTGCTTGTACATTTGGACTGCATAATGCACCACTTCCCTGTGGGGGCAATATAAATTAGTCCAATGTGAGAATTCAAAGGCTTGTTCGATTGCATTAGTTATTTTATTTCCCTGATGCAACAGAATGAAAGGGTTGAAGTGTCGGACAAAGACTATAATATGACATACTGCACACATACCCCAATGTTGTTTCTATGTTGATAATTTTCTCATAGTCTGAATTGATTACATCAAAGCTGGAGGAGGAAGCAAGTGATTGTTCATATGCTGCATCCGTTATCTTTGAAGAGAGTATGTGACTGTGAGGGAGGAACAATAAAATCAAGACAATTAGCTTAAAATTTTCTCTGATTTGCTCTCCTATTATCTGATGTGTCACATTAATGTTATAATCCTCCATTTGTCTCAGGGGTGATCAGATTACGATGAAAGATTTATCAGGCTCCCCGTAATTCATTTGAACTAGTTTTGCATAACTTAGCATAGTAATGGCTTTCTTTTCTTTTCTTTTGTTCATTAAGAATGGCTTCTAATGCATCTTTTCCTCTAATTTCATTTAGTCTGTTTATTAATCTGTTCCATCTTCATGACAGTGTTTTTATTTTTAGTGAACCAAAAGTGTCATAATCACAATCGATGCATACTTTTTTTTTCAACCTTATTTCAGAATTAGCTGTTATCTAATCCATCTCTATTTATTGACAGAACTTACATTTCTGTGCACTTTTTAGAAGCATTTAGCTCTCAAAATATTATGGTTCATGCTCATACTTTAATATAGATCTTTTGGCACTATTCATATGCAGTTTTATTTTTATTGAAGCTTTTAAGATTAACCCATAGGGTCTACTAACAGTCATTTTCACAAGCATGTCCTTGCTAAAGACCATTAAACCCACCACAGCAGTGACTGATTTATCAGTGTAGCAATATTATTATTATTATTATTTTTTTTCATTTTTTTTTTTCATGCATAACCTTCTGATCTCACTCAAAACAGGGAAGCCTTGGGGGAAAGTTTTTGAATTTAATAAAGCCAACACAGAAAAGAATGCTGGATTCAAAATTTATAGCAGATTGCTCAAAATCAAATTATTCTTAAATAAATAAATAAATAAAATCTTATTAGATTTAAATATTAAAAAGCCAGATCCGTTTGACTTATCTGTCTTTAAACAGGCAAATGCACTGTGAAAGTGGCTCAGTATACACTGCTTTAAAAGGCGAAAATAGAGAAATTCAGAAAGATATCCTATTGTCCTCCCCCCTCCTCTTTTCTATGTACATGAGAGTGAATTGGTGGAAATGAGACATCACATAGAAATTGTTGTATAATTAGAGGAAATCTATCTCTGCTTTCATACTATGGTGCAATGTTGCCTGCAGCTGGAGCTTTACAAGCACCCTTTAAAGCACCCTCCACATGTGGTACCACGCGCCGTACCCATATGTGCACTAAGTGCCAAGAATGGAGCATAAATGACTCTTCACTTTGGAGCGAAGCTGGGGAGTGAGGTTGATGTGAGGGACTAGAGAATAATAAACTCTAATGAAAGTCTCTATTTTCTTCCTCCTTGTGTGCCAGGAGTTTTTGTGCTCTCACAAACAGGTGCTGATCTACGGGTTGGGCTGTGAAGAGCATCATTAATCCTGTCAGTCAACAGCAAACAGCAGCTGAGTCATCCTCTGGGCAAAAGTAGAAAGACGGAAGACAGCGCCCCAGGTCACCCACCGGGCCACTCCGCAAGTGAATGCACAATCAATCTATTTGATTACTTACATTTTTCATGGTTTATTTATTTATTTAACTCTATTGAACATTTTATGCTTCAAGCAGCCATCCCTGCTATGATTTTATTTTCACTAGGATTTGCATCATTTAGGATTTGCTCCTCTTGGCCTCTTTCTTGCACTTGTGCATCCCAATGCCATATAACATTTCTCTGTCTATCTATTTATCTATCTACCTATCTGACTCGCTCTGACTATCCTTGATCGGGGATGCAAAAATGCAGAAATAAGACCTGTAGTTTTCACAAAACCCGTGGACCTGTCAAAATATTTGCTGACAAATAAACTGGGATATATTGATGCAGGTAACATGACAAATCAAGACATATTGTTCATTTACTTATACTATTAGCATTGTAACAATACAAAGCTGGTTGAAAATCTTACCCCTTTACTATGCAAAAATTAGCAGTGGCAAAATTAAAGAAATGAATACATAACGTTAAGACTGTATGCATGCAGACAACTCTTGAATATGATCAAAGAAGCAGTAGTTTCTGAGGATGTGCAGCTCAAATATGACTTTTGCTGCAACCGATGCTTGACTGTCCTCCCCCAGTAACACCTACATTTGATCTTTTTCTGACACGTTTGGAAAATGAAGTTTCAGAGGGTTTTTTTTTTTTTTTGGCTGTCTCCAATATTCCTAAACTTATGTGTCCTATGTGAACCTAATCAGTGTCAAAATAAGCACAGACATTCTTTTGAAGCCATTTTCTACTCTAATCAAGCTTGTATAATATATCACCATCAATGCTTTGACTCTGACCATGTAGATATATTCTGCCAGGTCAAAATTTCTGTTTTAGAGTTATTTTCTCTTCTGGTTTTAACTTTTGTTTGTAAAAATGGCCCAAGATGTACAGTATATGTGCATACAGTACAGACCAAAAGTTTGGACACACCTTCTCATTCAAAGAGTTTTCTTTATTTTCATGACTATGAAAATTGTAGATTCACACTGAAGGCATCAAAACTATGAACTAACACATGTGGAATTATATATGGAATTATATACATAAACAAAAAAGTGTTATACAACTGAAAATATGTCATATTCTAGGTTTTTTCAAAGTAGCCACCTTTTGCTATGATTACTGCTTTGCACACTCTTGACATTCTCTTGATGAGCTTCAAGAGGTAGTCACCTGAAATGGTCTTCCAACAGTCTTGAAGGAGTTCCCCGAGAGATGCTTAGCACTTGTTGGCCCTTTTGCCTTCTGTCTGCGGTCCAGCTCACCCCTAAACCATCTCGATTGGGTTCAGGTCAGGTGACTGTGGAGGCCAGGTCATCTGGCGCAGCACCCCATCACTCTCCTTCTTGGTCAAATAGCCCTTGATGCCTTCAGTGTGACTCTACAATTTTCATAGTCATGAAAATAAAGAAAACTCTTTGAATGAGAAGGTGTGTCCAATCTTTTGGTCTGTACTGTATATTGCGGCTTAAACATCTTTGAATTTACCCATTGCTCAAAGCTAAAGGGATCTCTCTTTGCATTCAATGCAAGACCTATATCACCAGATGCTCAAATGTTTAAGGTAGTCAAAAAGTAGGGTATTATAGAGCAGAATTTCTGAGTGTGAAGGTGTATCTCGTTTCCTGTGATCACCAGGTTGTCTACATAGTGGGGAAATTTCACTGCAGAACTGATGATTGTCCCAGAAGCACTGCTAACTCATGAATGTATAAGTTGAACACATTTAGACTCAAACTGCAGCCTAATTTACTCTTTCTCTTTCTCCCTGCCCTCATTCCATCTCTCCCCCATGCTCCTTAGTTCTTTATATCTGTCCTCAGAGGAAGAACGAAGCTGTGCTGAGTGATAGGGACAGGGGCTCTCAGCAGGACTTCATAATCTTGTTTATATCAGAGTAATTAACACTTCTTTGAACTCATTGGAGTTGGCAGATCCAATTAGTTGCCTCTCCTTTTCCACCAAATAAAAGAATGTGCTTTTTCTGCTCACATGCTATTAAACAATGGGTTGAGTACATATTTCAAGAAGTTCTCAATGTAATCTATTTGAAAATACAGAAATTTTAGGATGAAGCATTGATGTGGTGGGCCAGTTTATGTGTTCACCATAAACCTGGCTGGAGCCTCTACTGTGAAAATAAAGGTCTTTTGTATGCTGCTTTTTTGAAGTCCACAGTGTCCGTGGTGTGTGTAAAATTGTAGTTCTTTAGAGGAGATGATTTCAACACTGAGTAACACTTCAGTTTCCGCATGAAGGACAAGTAACGTTTTTGACATTCAAAGCATAGACACCTATTTAATAAATATTTGCTATGGATAACATTTTGTCATCATTATTGTTCGTTACTGATAGTCGCTCCCTGACTTATCAGTAGATAGTACAAAATGAAGCCATTAGTTATATGGCTTGAAGTTCACACTGCCCATAATTAACCTGGGTTAACAATTAACCCTTTGTATTCAGAAACTAACATTTCACACTATACGTTCCGAAACCCAGGGATGTTTTTTTTTTTAAATGTTTGTCAGTGAATGTCATTGATTTAGGTTAACACAGCACAAAAGTCTGTTTACATAAAGGTTCTAGCATTCCACATAATTTTGTTAAATATTACAGACTATACTGGTTTTCACGAATGGAGCAATTCCAGTGTTGTGGACATGACTTTCGGAGTCGAAACCTGAAGCATAAATTCTCACAGAATGTATTCATTACCAATATATTGAACCCTCTCTTGATATTTGTCTTAACCCCTGGAAATAGAGACATCTGAAAAGTCTCTAAACGTTATAATATGATGGAAATAAACATGACCAAATAATAGGGTTGTGACCAAAAAATTAATAAATAAGACCATGGTTTTGAGGAGACTACATATTTTTGCAGACTTTCTTTGATTTACAATGCACAACCCAGAAGCAACAATATACAGGTCCTTCTCAAAAAATTAGCATAATGTGAAAAAGTTCATTATTTTCCATAATGTAATGATAAAAATTAAACTTTCATATTTTTAGATACATTGCACACCAACTGAAATATTTCAGGTCTTTTACTATTTTAATACTGATGATTTTGGCATACAGCTCATGAAAACCCAAAATTCCTATCTCAAAAAAATTAGCATATTTCATCCGACCAATAAAAAGAAAAGTGTTTTTAATACAAAAAAAGTAAACCTTCAAATAATTATGTTCAGTTATGCACTCAATACTTGGTCGGGAATTCTTTTGCAGAAATGACTGCTTCAGTGTGGCGTGGCATGGAGGCAATCAGCCTGTGGCACTGCTGAGGTGTTATGGAGGCCCAGGATGCTACAATAGCGGCCTTAAGCTTATCCAGAGTGTTGGGTCTTGCGACTCTCAACTTTCTCTTCACAATATCCCACAGATTCTCTATGGGGTTCAGGTCAGGAGAGTTGGCAGGCTAATTGAGCACAGTAATACCATGGTCAGTAAACCATTTACCAGTGGTTTTGGCACTGTGAGCAGGTGCCAGGTCATGCTGAAAAACGAAATCTTCATCTCCATAAAGCTTTTCAGCAGATGGAAGCATGAAGTGCTCCAAAATCTCCTGATAGCTAGCTGCATTGACCCTGCCCTTGATAAAATGCAGTGGACCAACACCAGCAGCTGACATGGCACCCCAGACCATCACTGACTGTGGGTACTTGACACTGGACTTCAGGCATTTAGGTATTTCCTTCTCTCCAGTCTTTCTCCAGACTCTGGCACCTTGATTTCCGAATGACATGCAAAATTTGCTTTCATCCGAAAAAAGTACTTTGGAGCACTGAGCAACAGTCCATTGCTGCTTCACTGTAGCCCATTTCCTGCACACGCCTGTGCACGGTGGCTCTGGATGTGTCTACTCCAGACTCAGTCCACTGCTTCCGCAGGTCCCCCAAGGTCTGGAATCGGTCCTTATCCACAATCTTCCTCAGGGTCCGGTCACCTCTTCTCATTGTGCAGCATTTTTTTGCCACACTTTTTCCTTCCCACAGACTTCCCACTGAGGTGCCTTGATACAGCACTCTGGCTACAGCCTATTCGTTACCCATTATTGCGGTGTTGAATAATGAACCAGGCTGTGAGTTTAAAAGCCTCAGGAATCTTTGCAGGTGTTTAGAGTTAATTAGTTGATTCAGATGATTAGGTTAATAGCTTGTTTAGAGAACCTTTTCATGATATGCTAATTTTTTGAGATAGGAATTTTGGGTTTTCATGAGCTGTATGCCAAAATCATCAGTATTAAAACAATAAAAGACCTGAAATATTTCAGTTGGTGTGCAATGAAACTAAAATATTTGAAAGTTTATTTTTTATCATTACATTATGGAAAATAATGAACTTTTTCACAATATGCTAATTTTTTTTGAGAAGGACCTGTATGCCAGATGCAGAAAGGTTGGCTATTCACAACACACACATACAGATTATAAAAGTATAAAGTGGCTTATTCTAACACGCCCCCACATCTACGTCATAATGTAGGAAGATTTGCATAATATACCCCAAATGTCCACACAAAGATTCAAGGCATAACTTTTATTCCCACCATAGTATTTCTGTTGGTGCCTTCGTGCCATGTTGTGGGGAGGCTGTGTGATTCATTGTGAAAGCGAAACTATTTGTTTGGACTTCCAAAAGAGGACGATATCTGCTTTGTCATGCCTAGAGCTGATCCGTCCTGATCACTGAGGAATACATCGACTTTACACTGTGGATCGCCGGATCGGCTTTCACCATGGAAGTGGAGTCTAGCCCACGGTCGTCACATGTGGTTACCACAAGCCCCCAGCCACTACTTTGTCGAATACACTGGCTTGTTGTTCTCAAGCCCACCACCGCTCACTCTAGCCTGCAGTGTGTGATGCTGTGTTTCATTGTGAAAGCAAACCTACTTTGTTTGGCCTTCCAAATGAGGACACTAGAAATCAGTTGTATTTTCAAAACTGTTCCAGAGCAGTTCAACCCAAATAGTCAGATATGTGTAACGCATTTTATGGAGGACTGTTTCCTGATCCTGGAAGAGAGGACTACAATGCCGGCTCTTCTTACTCACAGACTACATGTAAGTTTTTTTTTTTTTTTTTATATATATTTGAATAATTTGCCACTGATTATTTAAAAGAATAGAGCAGTGTAAAGTAGTACTTGTTGTTAGGGATTTCACAAATGCAGATGAGGTTTTATGTTTACGTAGCGTGATACTCAAAGCAACGTGTACAAAAACAGTATAAAGCCAGGGTAACACTAGACGTTGAGCATCCAAAGCAATGGTCGTGAAATTATGTCATGCTCTGCTGTAGCAGAAATGAGTCGAACCAGACAAATTAAAGTGTCTATCAAAAGTGTGTTTGAAACACGGAGCCGAATTCCTCAGGAAGTCAAAACATTCTGTGCCACAAGTCCCAAGCAAGATGAGCAACCAACTTGTTAAAACAACAGCTTTCAACATTAACACCACTAGAACAATTATTTACAATTTCAATTCGAAGAAGAGAAATTTGGTGTCAAATGTGTTGCTGTAACATGTAACATGACATGTAACATGACATCACATGTAAACCCATGAGATCGAGTTAAACACTTCCATTGACTTCCCCCCACCTAGCAGAACCAGACTGAAATTCCTAAGGGGGAAGGGCTTTGTTCTCCACAGAAGTCTTTGTCATGAGAGTGGCAAAGAAACTGCTTTTTGCACATATATAGGGACCAGAATGAACTCAAAAAGACTTATAAATGAATCAGTCCATCGCTTCACTCCATATTCATTTATTTGTAACCCACACATTTGACTATCATGTTATAATCACTTATTGTGTATGTTTTTGTTTTTTTTAATAACTATGAGATAGCTTAACGATTCATAGTTATGTTTGGTATGTGTGTGATCGAATCTGCTTGCTTGATATTGTCCTGACAATCATTTATTTGTCAAATATATCATAACCTGGTAATAGGAATCATGTCCAAAATTAGACCCTGCAAGGCAGGAAAATTCGGACCACATGCTATAAACATATGATTTATGATACCCCCGAGCCAAGACAATATCTGATTGGTCAAGACAACATTTGAGGTGTGGCCAACAGGCCAGTTTAAATACTTAAGACACCATAAAATCTTTGCTTTTAGTCTCTAGCTATGCTGCTGCTATTCGTCATGTGGCTTTCTAGTCTCTAGCTATGCTTCTGCTAGCTTGTAGCTTCTAACCATGCTGTTAAGTCATCACTGTTCTTTGAGCGCGGTTCCAGCGTGCCTGTCTGCTGCTACTTAGCCGCGGTGAGAAGAAACACCACCTTAGTCTTGCCAAACTTTATTTCTTTTCTTTTCAATTTTGAGAGTTTCGTGTTCTGAGTTAAGTTTTGTAACGTCGACCTCATCTGCGCGTTCAACTTCAACCAGCCACACAACTCCATTTTCAGCAAACGCCCCACCACGGGCTCCCCAAGACATCACTTCAGCGACTGAACTTCCAGCCAATCAACGACCTCGGGATAGCCCTTTCAACTGGACTCCTTTTTTACAGGAGACGCAAGTAACTTTACCTCCAGACTGTGACCTTTACTTGTGTATCTAATATAATTTTAACCTCACTGAGGAACTCAATGCGAGGGCTAATTACGTGATTGATGGTTGTTCATGTCTATGCAATTTAACGTATTGATGTAAACTTGGAATTCCATATTTCCATCTTAAACTCACCTTTCCCTAATTTTCGATCTTCCTGCAACTTGTGTGAATGTGTGAGTGCGTGCGTTTATGTGTTAGATTAGCTTATATGTCTTAGATTTATCTAATAAAGCCTTATTCATATTGAAAAGAGAAGTATCTTGTGTTTTGTGCTTACAAGTTAATGTCTTAAACTGCCGATCTTGTTACTTTGCTAATTGATAGTGTTTTCACTATAGTTTGGATATTAGTATCCAGAGCAGATTTGATGTTAAACGGCTTGTTCAGTTAATCGCAGGGCGTCTCAGTGATCAGCCGTGAAACAGTGATTCTGTTCAAATTCCCTATAAATTATTAAATGATTCCCTTTGAGCTAAATTGACCTGTTTCCGTCACTACAGTGTCTTTATAAAGACTTAAATTCAACACATAAACAATAATAATACACCTAAAATGTAAAAACATACAGTCTACTTTGCTGCAGCGCTGCAGTTTTACATTTTAATTCAGACAGGAGGTCGTGCTGTGATGCATCGATCTGCCGTTGGTCATAGAATGTCACGTGATGCGAATTCACAGGCCAGAGTTCACCAAGTTTGAACTTTGGAATGCAGCAAAATGTGAAGACTTTTCGAACGGACTTGCATTTCCGGTCTGATGCATTTGCAAGTCAGTGAAACAAAAATTGTAGTGTGACCGCGGCTTAAGGCATTATGATCAGTTATTATGTCCCCACTGGATGCGACAAATGCCTCGTTTGTAATGGGTTTTTATTGGTTTCATTCTCATGCCGGGACACACGGCATCACAGTATGGTAAGAGGCGGAACATTTCCGCCAACACGCTTGAGGTATTTAGCTAATCACAATGCACTTTACAATAAGACTTTACAATATCAATATCAATATCACTTTACAATAAGACCTCATTAGTTAACCTCAATTAATGAATTAATTTTCACAATAAGCAATAACAATCTTTGTTGAAAAAAAAAATGCAAGTCTTAGTCCATGTTAGCTCATTAAATAACACAGTTGCAACTTTAAACGATTTTAACAGTGTTATTATATTAAATATTTGAACACCTAAGATTTATGAATGTTCAGAAGAATTTTGCATTGGCATGTGATGTTAACTAATGCCCTAATGTCAAGTGTGAATGAACAATAAATGTTGTAGTCCAGATTAAAATGTAATAAAAAATAAAAAAAAGTTTGAAAAAGAATAGCCTATTTAGTCTTAATATTTAAGTATTTGGCGCTGTAATGAAGAATAGCCTATTTAGTCTTAATATTTAAGTATTTGGCGCTGTGATGAACACTATCAAATCTACAAATCTGTAGCATTTGGACCAATCAGACACACAACTAATTGTTATATTTAACAAATAATATCTAACGCCTCCTCATCTTACCAAAGGGTCTATGGACCCTTCCCCCAAAATGCAACTATCACCTCAAAAAAGCCAGAACAGGCCTCTGATTCCATAGCAACCAAAGGCACTGTAGCGTATCAGACCTGAACCAAACAAATTAAAGAGTCGAACAGGACTCTGGTTGAAACAGTAGCCAAATTCCTCAGAATGGCAACAGGAGTTTGTAAATCACTCCTTTGTTTGAACTTTGGAACGCAGCAAAATGTGAAGACTTTTCGAACGGACTTGCGTTTCCGGTCTGATGCATTTGCAAGTCAGTGAAACAAAAAGTGTAGTGTGACCGTGGCTTAAGGCATTATGATCAGTTATTATGTCCCCACTGGATGCGACAAATGCCTCGTTTGTAATGGGTTTTTATTGGTTTCATTCTCATGCCGGGACACACGGCATCACAGTATGGTAAGAGGCGGAACATTTCCGCCAACACGCTTGAGGTATTTAGCTAATCACAATGCACTTTACAATAAGACTTTACAATATCAATATCAATATCACTTTACAATAAGACCTCATTAGTTAACCTCAATTAATGAATTAATTTTCACAATAAGCAATAGCAATCTTTGTTGAAAAAAAAAATGCAAGTCTTAGTCCATGTTAGCTCATTAAATAACACAGTTGCAACTTTAAACGATTTTAACAGTGTTATTATATTAAATATTTGAACACCTAAGATTTATGAATGTTCAGAAGAATTTTGCATTGGCATGTGATGTTAACTAATGCCCTAATGTCAAGTGTGAATGAACAATAAATGTTGTAGTCCAGATTAAAATGTAATAAAAAATAAAAAAAAGTTTGAAAAAGAATAGCCTATTTAGTCTTAATATTTAAGTATTTGGCGCTGTAATGAAGAATAGCCTATTTAGTCTTAATATTTAAGTATTTGGCGCTGTGATGAACACTATCAAATCTACAAATCTGTAGCATTTGGACCAATCAGACACACAACTAATTGTTATATTTAACAAATAATATCTAACGCCTCCTCATCTTACCAAAGGGTCTATGGACCCTTCCCCCAAAATGCAACTATCACCTCAAAAAAGCCAGAACAGGCCTCTGATTCCATAGCAACCAAAGGCACTGTAGCGTATCAGACCTGAACCAAACAAATTAAAGAGTCGAACAGGACTCTGGTTGAAACAGTAGCCAAATTCCTCAGAATGGCAACAGGAGTTTGTAAATCACTCCTTTATTTGAACTTTGGAACGCAGCAAAATGTGAAGACTTTTCGAACGGACTTGCGTTTCCGGTCTGATGCATTTGCAAGTCATTGAAACAAAAAGTGTAGTGTGACCGTGGCTTAAGGCATTATGATCAGTTATTATGTCCCCACTGGATGCAACAAATGCCTCATTTGTAATGGGTTTTTACTGGTTTCATTCTCATGCCGGGACACACGGCATCACAGTATGGTAAGAGGCGGAACATTTCCGCCAACACGCTTGAGGTATTCAGCTAATCACAATGCACTTTACAATAAGACTTTACAATATCAATATCAATATCACTTTACAATAAGACCTCATTAGTTAACCTCAATTAATGAATTAATTTTCACAATAAGCAATAGCAATAGCAATCTTTGTTGAAAAAAAAAATACAAGTCTTAGTCCATGTTAGCTCATTAAATAACAGTTGCAACTTTAAACGAATTTAACAGTGTTATTATATTAAATATTTGAACACCTAAGATTTATGAATGTTCAGAAGAATTTTGCATTGGCATGTGATGTTAACTAATGCCCTAATGTCAAGTGTGAATGAACAATAAATGTTGTAGTCCAGATTGAAATGTAATAAAAAATAAAAAAAAGTTTGAAAAAGAATAGCCTATTTAGTCTTAATATTTAAGTATTTGGCGCTGTAATGAACACTATCAAATCTACAAATCTGTAGCATTTGGACCAATCAGACACACAACTAATTGTTATATTTAACAAATAATATCTAACGCCTCCTCATCTTACCAAAGGGTCTATGGACCCTTCCCCCAAAATGCAACTATCACCTCAAAAAAGGCAGAACAGGCCTCTGATTCCATAGCAACCAAAGGCACTGTAGCAAATCAGACCTGAACCAAACAAATTAAAGAGTCGAACAGGACTCTGGTTGAAACAGTAGCCGAATTCCTCAGAATGGCAACAGGAGTTTGTAAATCACTCCTAGTCAGAAGCAGGATAACCAACCATTTCCAAGAACAGCTTTCAACATTAACACCACTAGAACAATTATTGAAAATTTCAATTCGGAGAAGAGATTGTCAAATTTGCGGCAAGTAATTAAGATGCAATGCCGGACATCACATGTAAACCCGTGAGAGTAATAAACAAGATCCTTGGATTTACTTTTCGATGCTTCAACAAATTCTGACTGTCACAGTTGGTAGACCGTGATCTCGGGGGGGTTTGCACTTTGTGGTGAATTCTGTGTGTTCCGTGTCTGCACTGATTAGCTTGTGGGCGTCTCCGTTAATTGTCATCAGCATCAGCTGCCACTCATTACTCATCCACTATATATTGGCTTGTCTCACGTCTTGTGTTTGTGAGATCGTTGTCATTTGTTTGATGTGGTTTCCCTGTTCGTCTGGCTCTAGTGTTGTTTGCGTTTGGATGTCTGTGGTTTCCCTTGAACCTCATCCACTCTCCACACGTTCACTCAGCCACGGACACTTACCTTCGGCTCTATTCCCCGCAGTTCCTGTGCCATCCCCTCTTGCTGCCTACACGCCGTCATCATCCGGATTACTCACCTTCTCTCCACCATCATCTGGATTCCTCACCTTCTCACCACCACCACGGAGTGTCGTCGTCTCATCATCATTGTTTGTTTGTGTATTCATATTCCTCTCTTCTCATTAAATCTGTTAACTCGCTTCTGCTTCCAGACTCTCCTTTATCCACCGTCACACTGACCCTCTGATGTCACATGGACTACTTTGAAGATGTTTTTCTTACCTTTTTGGACATGGACAGTATAGACAGTGTCCCGAAGATGAACGGAGGTCTTATGGGTTTGGAACGACATGAGAGTGAGTTATTAATGACATAATTTTCATTTTTCAGTGAACTAACCCTTTAATAAAGTATTACTTGTATCACACTTGAAGTTGTTCATTGTTTGCTCTTAAGTGAAGTTCCTAATCCTTCAGGGGTTTCCAGGGTAAGGACTGCATTTTATGCAGTTTAGCGCCATCTGCTGTCAGAGAGTGCATGTACTTTCATTCAGTGCATCTCTCACGTGCTCCCCCATGTGCTTCTCATACATGTTTGTTTACATCAGAGTGCACACACCACTTTTAAGCAGCATACTGTGCATTTTGACCAGTTGATGGGAAAAGTATTTTTAAAATGCATCCCATGCATGTGCATGTATAATTATTCAAGTTATTTAGAAGTGCCCACGATAACAGTACCGTGCATATTCATTACCATGATATATCACATTACAGTATAACAGCATATGTACAGTATGTCGAGAATTTTATTATTATTTTTTTTTTATTATTATAATTTTTTTTTTTTTTTTTTACCTTAAACCACATGAACATGTTTCATTACACCAAATACACAAAATAATGTTATTTTTAGCAACATCACATTACCCCTTTAAGTTTATTGGCCCGGACCTCTGCAACCACTCCTGTTTCTCATGTGGCCCGTTTTAGATCCTTTGATCCTATATACAGTATAACAACTACCTTACAGTGTAACAACTAAGCAATTTAGGATTTTATTGAGACAAAAATCATGGTAATAGTGACAAGTCCACAAACTGAAGTGTGACCTTTGCTCAACATTCTTATACCATTAAAACTCCATTACAAAAGGTTTTGTTTTCATGTATAGAAAACATTAGTTGTCCCTATACCCTTCAAACCACTTAAAATTCTGAAGAAATTGTACAATACAATTATGTTTATCTTAACACTGATGAGGAAAAGGAAACATCTGAGGTTGACAAAGAGAGACATGTAAGCAGAGGGCAGATAGATGAATGAGGCGAAGGGTTTCAAACATCTGCTGGCACTACACTGATGATAGGAGGCTGAAATATATCTGCCTGTATGGAGGCTGGCAGGGCCAATCTGCTTCCTATGAACCCAGCCAGATTCATCACAGAGAGGGGCTGTCTCTTTGCCTTTGCTTAGACGAGCAAGTTTGTTCGACAGTTCATGTGGACAGAGCAAAGAGCTCCATATGCATTCAAAGAGATGCTCCTGCTCTGAGACTAGGGTCATGATATTATATGATTTATTCTGTATACTGAGATGGAATTGTGTAGTTTATCTTCCTGTTGGTAAAAAAAATGCTAACTTTTTGCAAAACACTGAGAGAGTTCTGTTCTAGGGAACTTACAGAAAATGCTACAAAAATGTATTCTATTACTTTGAGGGTACAGAAACGCAATGCATTCTATTTACACACACACACTTTTTTATAATTAAGTTCAGCTGAGAAAAGTTTTAGGACAATTTCAGGGCTTCAATTTCAGGAAGCTGAGTTCAACACATATTAGGAGGTGGTCATACTGCACACAAACTTTGGATCACACAATTGGTCATTGATTCTTGTGTATTGTGACGTACCAAGTTTGGAAATGTGAATGTTTTCGAGAGCTAGTGATGGTTGGAGGAAATCAATCAATCAATCAATCAATCAATCAATCAATCAATCAATCATCAACCTATCGATCTTTAAGGTGAGAATGGGTAAGATACCCACCAATTATTTATTTATTCATTTTATTCTTGACCTCTTTATCATAGGTGGCAAAAAAATATAAAAATATTTTTAACACTTGTGATGAAAAGCATCGCCATGGCAGGAGAATCCCTTAACGCCGCCTCCAACCTCTGCCTTGGCCCATAGACCCAGCGGCTCCACCTCGGCTCCTAGCTCCCTCGCCCCTGGCTCTATGCCTCGGGCTCCTCTGCCACTGTTGGTAGGCCCCCTGGAGAGAGTGGCCATTCCTCCTTCAGAGCTCTTCCCTCCGTCGGCTCCACCTTGGGCTGACATTATGGCTGAGCCTGAGAGCCTCCAGCTCCAAGTCCCTCCTTTCTCCTCCCCGGACTTTAACTTCCGCCTGCTTAGTAGTGCCATCCACCCCTGCAAACCCCCTTATCGTTGTTCTATGGTGTGAGGACGCAACTTCCTGGAGGAGAGCAATATGACAGAATTATGGACCTATTTTGTTTTGCTTTGCCCCTGTCATTGTGCCTGATTTACCTGATTTGGTCTCGCTCAGTTTAATTATTCATTCAGTGTACCTGTTTGTAATTATCCTGTGTTTAGACGTTGACTAGCACAAAGTATTTTATTTATTTTGAAAATACAAAAATACACATTTAAACAAAAAATACATTAGATTTTTTCCCCAAAGGCTTTTAAATGCAATATACAAAACAGTATTTTGTATTTCAAAAAAATATATTTTAAATACATGTAAAAAGACAACAGATAGAATAGAAAAAGAATAGAGCAAGCTGTGTTGGAGGCCTTTTTTTTTTTTTTTTTTTTGCTTTTGTTAGTTGTATGATAAATAAAAATAAAACAATCAGTTAGTAAATGAATCGAGTGCAAGTCTAAAAGGGCAAGTTTTTTAAGAATACAGTTAGAATAGAGATGTGTTTTAAGCCGATTCTTGAAAATGGCTAAGGACACAGCTGCTCGGATTGAGGTCATTCAAATATTGAAAATAGTCATTACTTGACGCATGTTCAGGATGATCCCCTATGAAAAATCACAGGGGTGTGATCCAGGGCCATTAAACATATTGAAACAGCACACTGAGGACATGAAAAGAATACATGTTCTTATTGAGATTAAACAAATGTTCCCAAAGCGAAGTAAGCAGGCCACTTAAAAGGTGTTAAATAAAACCTTTCCCTTTAACTGGTGAATTCTGATTATAATTCTAATACATCCTTCACCCATTTAACAATGAATGCTCTTTTATTAAACTTCATTGGCCAGGTGCCTATTCAATTTTAAGTGGGAGATGCCCTACATCCTGTCTCATCATATCTGTCTTCTGTTGAAGAACAGCAGCTAATCATCTGAGAGCTTGTCTCTGCCATCAACAAGTCAAGTAACCTAAACTGCTAACAGGTTTAAATGAGCCCACTCAAGTCACACTATATTAACCCAGCTGTTTTAAGACATTTCTCAGTCCTTCTAAAGGGGCGGTCACACTGCACTTTTCGTTCCATTGACTTCCATTCATACGCATGTGAATGTGTCAGACTGTAAACGCAGGCTCATACGAAAAATGTCACATTTGGCTGCATTCGAAAGTTCAAGTTTGGTCAACTCTGACCTGCGAATTCGCATCACGTGAAGTCGTGTGACGATTAGATGATCGATATGTCACTGCGTGACGTCTCTGTACAGAAATTAAAAAATGAAGGAAGTGCAAATTTTAGCCATAGGGCAGCAATAATACATATTTAAAAGATATTAAAAAAAGAACCTGCATGGTTCGCAGTGTCAATGGAAATGGTACATTTGAATGAGGACACGTTCTATATTTTTTATTGTTTAGTGTGTATATATTTATAGAGAGAGAGAGAGAGACAGAGAGTACAATATAATAAGACGCTTTTGACGCCTTCGCAAAAGACACCGTACAAGCACAGATTAATCCATGTTGTGATAAGTGATGGGAAACCGTTATATCTTGCTCCCGCCCATATTCACAGCGGCGTCCTAAATAATTTTGCACGTTCAAAGGCTAGTGTGACCAAACCTTAAGTCTTTATATTTTCAATTGTCAATTATTTATAGCCACATAATTCTGATTTTAAACTAAATGTACAAAACTGTTGGTGTAAAAGTCGAAATGGCTCCTCAGCGATGCATTATGCATTTTATTATTACTATTATTTAAATTTAAATAAATCATCCTTGCTTCAGCAGTTTCCAAACTCCACAAATTCACTTCTTGCAGAACTTCCTTGTTTCTGCTTAAAAAAAAAACATAGCTTAGCAGCTTAGCTACAACGTGACTTAGCACTTACATTAGTAGCAACTGCAGCTTAGCATTTTGAGAGACTTAGCACAGCACGTCAACAGCAGCTTAGCACACTTCTTTGTCTTGAAGGGAACCTTTAAATCTTTCCCGAGAAAGTGCCACCATCGTACAACTGTTGTCTGCAAATGCAAAATAGACTTCATGAGGAGTTCAGGTTCTTTGGTTGCTGTTCTCATGTCAAGTTTATACCCTGAGAATCTATATTTTACAGCACAGGGGTTTTGGGAATAGTGTACTACTGAGTCTAATGCATGCTACTAAAATCCCCAAATAAAACTTTTCAGAGTTGGCATCATTCAAAAAACTTCAAATTGCTTTGCAAAAATGGAAATAAATAAATAATTCACTGTCCCTCTTTCCTCCTTGTCCCTCAGCCCTCCTCTTTCTCTCTTTCAGAGAATAGACTTGGCTTCAACCTTTCAAGAATTCAGTGCATAAGATGGAGAATGAATATGCCCTGCTCTCTATCTCTGATGAATGAAGGACAGGGCAACTTCAGAAAAACATTTGGAAATCCAGCTACTTGATGAATGTTTTATTCTTACAAGTGCTGAATCAAAAGCACATTCCTGGCATTTCAGATCATTGTAAAGGGTTTTCGTTGACTATGATGAAATAAATATTTCATATGTGCAATATCTTCAAAAAATAATACATGCCAATATATTTTTTATAATAGAGATGGCTGGGCTGCATTTGATGGGTTTACTGATGTAGTTACTTTGGTCAGGCTTACTTTGTACACTCTCAACTGCTAAATGTTACATAATAAAGTGTCAGCACAACTTGTGCCATCTGCTACCAGCTCAGAAATATGGTCCCTATGTTCAGAGAAGCTTTAGAACAAAGCAGATTTTCTGTGTAAGTACAGATTTGTATTCGTAAGCCATCAAAAGGCAAATATACTCTGTATGATGTTATTTTAATGAGGATGAATGGTGATAAAAGGAGTGAAGGAGGATAAAATTCAGAAGGAGGTGTGCACCCTTCTCCAAATTACAATCATCTCTGGAATAGCTGTGCATTATTGTTTTATCAGGAAAGCATAAAAATGTGAGAGCGCTGTGACAGATGTAGAAGGATAATAAAAATATCAGTCATGTAACTGCAAATTAAACGTCATTTTGATTTTGCATACTGCCTGCCTGACATGCAACCAATAGGCAGCTGGGTAATTATCAAAATACAGATGAGGCTGTTCGTCAAGGGCCATATCGTAATTCTCTGTTTCAGCTCATCTTTTCTCTCCAAAAGACATCCTAATTAGTAAACCCTCTGTGCTCTCAAGATAAAGCAAAGGCAGCAAATGCTTTCTGTTCAGCAAGGCCATACAAGTGAGCCAGCCCTTCCCTGGAAGATAGAGCACAAGCATAAACAACGACAAGGGGGAGAATTACGTTTACTTAAATAAGTGTGAATCTGACAAAGTTAAACATTGCATGTGAGAAAAACTGATCAGAAATTAACTCTGTGTGCGTGAGATGTCGCACAGAGACAGCAAGCACCACACGCTCATAATATATTATCTTGGCTTGATACATCGGCATCGTATGTTATTATTATTGTTATTTATTTATTTTTTGGTCTTAGCAGATGTTGAACATGCTGTGTCATTTTGTACACAAGAAGGATTTTCTGCACAAAAAAAATAAAAAAATAAAAAGCTGGCATGGTGGTTCATCAGAGCCATCTGCCATAGTGTTATCAAATGTGGCACTACTTCTGTGCCTCTATTTCACCTGGCTTCAGCCTTCAGAATGCAATAAGGAGAACAATTCAGTGTTCAGAAAGCAAGTTGATGCAAAAATGTATGTCATAATATGTCGTCACAAGATGTCAAAAGTCTCAAAATCTGCTCTTTTGAACTGACAGGAATCCCTTTATTCTGTCCTTATTTTGCTTTCCACATGGGAGACAGTAAGTGCTTCACCATTCAGTCAGAAACAGTATGTCTTTTAGTAATTCATCTGTTCATTAATCCTCTAAGAAAACTTACAGCTAACATTAAAGGCTTTTTTTTTTTTCTTTGATTGAAAGGGAGTTAATTGTGAGATGAAGGCTCAAGACGAGCGCAGGGTGTCAGACACAGAGGGGAACATATTAACAATGGTAGGTGAACGTATTAACAATGTTTATTAGAACAGAGGTTTCAGACACAGGTGAAGCAATGGGAAAAATCTTGACACGAAGAGGGTTGTGACTTAGCTCTGGTCGTGATGTATCTGACAGGATTGGAAGAAGGCACAGAGGAACTGACAAGGAAGATGAAATATTTTAAATGTAAATATGTAAAAAAATCTTCTGGACTTTCTCTTTATGCTATTATGGAGGTTGTCAGTATATGTTAAAGGTACAAACACATTTAAGCAATACTGCGGCTTTTTTATTTTGTTTGTTTTGTTAAATATCATTTTAAACTGTACAGGTTGTTCTGTAGCTATGTTTTACATTTTTGCCATATTTGTCTAGTTAATTACCAAACAAACCTGAAGTCTCACACATTCACAAGAAACTGTTTACTTCCATGTAGGAAAACAAGGTGAAATAAAAAAATACTCCCCAACAAGGTGGATAATGCAGAGATAAAAGCACACTGTATAAGGCAGAGGAAAATCCTTGAATTGAGGTTATATAATGAAAACAAGAATAAAACAATTTGATGAATGTGCTCCTGATTTTGTGTATATATTTTAAAAAACCATCCACATCTATGCAGGGAACTTCCAGCTAAAACAGCTGAGTTCAATGGAGATATGGTCAATCCCTAAATTAACTTATTTCTTTAGCAATTAGTCACCTGTGCAAGCTCTGGACCTGAGAGGGTAAGCAAGGGCAAATTGTCAGTCTCCTATGTCTCCTGCATACTAGATTAAACTAGTGGCCTGTGACACCCATGAGGTCACACGGTGCTTTGGAACACATGTAGGGGATGCTGCCTGGTAGTTGTGTGTTTGCGGTGGCAGGGAGGTGGGGCTCAGTTGGGTTTTTTGGATTTATGTTTGAACATAATGTGGCCAGAGGAGAAACTTTGGTAAAATAATAGCTTAAGCCCTGCAGATAAGGAGAAAACTATTTGCTCTATAATGATAGGAAACGCCTAAAGCCTCTCTATCTCCTCCTTTCTAGTCTCTCAGTAAGGGTCTGCAGTTCTGGATATATTTTTTTTGTATTACAGCATAAATGGAGGGGGTGGGGTGAAAAGATTCAAAGTGTTTTTATTTTTTGTATGATTACACTACACTTTATCTTCATAAGACATCAGTTATCATTATAATATATCTATTATTCTCAAAGATTCACAACCAATACATTGTACACAATACCAGAGAATTCAAGCTGACATCAAAAAGCAATTAAGGTCCCTCAAGCACTAGTAAGAAAAAAGATGAAGGTGTGTATTTATTTAAATGTACAATAAGTGTCTCTTTTGTTCTTGTGAATTATACTTATATGCTTGATTATATCATTGCTCTTGATGAGTAATATATGGCATATACCGCATGTCAGAACTCTTCAGAGAATTCAACACTGGCTCTCTCTTTCTATATATCTGTTTAAATGAATGTGACAAATTAGAGCAGCTTGGTATAGTTGGCAGATTTTTTTATGCTGATTACAATCCTGACCTGCTGCTTGCCATGTATTACACTATAATGATTATTGCACAGAACATAGTATCTTTGTTTCTCTGACTCTAGCTGACTACACTAATGGGGTGCTGTTTCTATATGTACACTGCCATTTTCTGATTATTATGAATGATGCATGTTACACTGCATTGTCTCTTTTAAATTATAAAATGTGAGCCTGACACTTAACTATTAATACATAGTGCCAACTTGTGGCCATTTCTTAGATATTATGAAAATCAATAAATATTTTGTCAAGTTTGTCAAGTTTGTAAACATTAAAATGTTATTATTAAAAAAAAATAATATATATATATATATATATATATATATATATATATATATATATATATATATATATATATATATATATATATATATATATATATAGCACTGCACTAGCAAGCAAGCAAGCGCAAGGTTGGGGGTTCGATTCCCCGGGAACACATGATATGTAAAAATTGATAGCCTGAATGCACTGTAAGTCACTTTGGATAAAAGCATCTGCTAAATGCATAAATTTAAATTTCTCGGTTTGAAAGTCACGGTTCAGTTAATTTTCGGTACAGTAAGGGAATGAAATGCAAACATTAAACTTCAGGTTGTTTATTCCTACACACTTTTTTAAAAATACTTTTTAATAAAATATATATAAAATAAAAAAAGAATAAGAAATAAAATACTGCTGCAAAGTTCTCCACTTAATGAAATACTCTCAGTCTCAAAGCAATATCATATAATAAAATATAATGAAAAATATAAACTAGAAAAAAAAGTTTGTTGAGACAAACTTTAAGTTGGCTTGAGAAAGCCTGACCAGAAAGTTTGAAGTTTAAAGAAGTTAGAAGTTTATAGTTTAAAGTTAGATTGATAGATTAGTTGAAAGAAAGAAATATATATTAGTTAGAAAGAATGACAGATAGATTAGTTAGAAAGAATGATATGGAAAAAATGGAAGATAGATTAGTTTGACAGAAAGAACGCATGCGACTAACATGTTTCTAGCATGATTAGCAAGTTACTAGCATTTGTTAGCATGACTAGCATGTCGCTACCATGTTTCTAGCATGTTTCTAGCATGATTAACATGCTGCTAGTATGTTGCTAGTATGTTTCTAGCATGATTAACAAGTTACTAGCATTTTGTTAGAATGAATAGCATGTTGCTAGCATGTTTCTAGCATGACTAACATGTTTCTAGCATGATTAGCATGTTAATAGCATGTTGCTTACATATTGTTATCATGACTAACATGTTGCTAGTATATTTCTAGCATGATTAGCATTTGACTAGCACGCTGCTAGCATGTTTCTAGCATGATTAACATGTTGTTAGCATGTCACTAGCATGTTTCTAGCATGATTAGCATGTTGTTAGCATGTTGTTCGCATTTTTCTAACACAACTAGCATGTTGCTATCATGCTTCTAGCATGATTATCATGTGACTAGCATGTAGCTAACATGTTTCTAGCGTGATTAGCATGTGGATAACATGTTTCTAGCATGATTAGCATGTTGTTAGTATATCATTAGCATGTTTCTAGCATTATTAGCATTGTTGTTAGCATGTTGCTAGCATGTTTCTAGCATGATTAACATGCGGCTAGCATGTTGCTAACATGATTAGCATGATTTTAGCATGTTGTTACCATGTTTCTAACATGATCATCATGTGAATAACACGTTTATAGCATGATTAGCATGTTGCATGACTAGCATGTGACTAACATGTTTGCTAGCATGATTTTAGCATGATTAGAATGTTTGCTAGCATTTCGCTAGCATGTTTCTAACATTATTCGCATGTTGCTAGCATGACAAGCATGCGACTACCATGCTGCTAGCATGATTAGCATGTTGTTAACATTTTTCTAGCATGACTAGCATGCGACAAGCATGTTACTAGCATGATTTTAGCATGATTAGCATTTTGCTAGCATGTTTCTAGCAAGCGACATACATGTTGCTAGCGTTATTTTAGCATAATTAACATAATGTTATAATTTTTCTATCATGATTAGCATGCAACTAGCATGTTTCTAGCATTATTAGCATGTTGCTAGCTTGTTTCTAGCATGGTTTGCATGTTGCTAGCATGACACTAAGATGTTTCTAGCTTGATTAACGTTGCTAGCATGTTGTTAACATGTTTCTAGAATGATTAACATGGGACTAGCATGTTGCTAGCATGATTTTACCATGATTAGCATGTTGCTAGCATGTTGCTAGCATGTTGCTAGCATGTTTCTAGCATGCTTAGCATATTGCTAGCATGTCGCTAACATGTTGCTAGCATGATTAGCATATTGCTAGCATGTTGTTTGCTAGCATGATTATACTATGATTAGCATTGTTGCTAGCATGTTTCTAGCATGATTAACATTGCGACTAGCATGTTTCTAGCATGATTAGCATGTTGTTAGCATGTTTCCAACTTGATTAGCATGGGAATAGCATGTTGCAAGCATGATTTTACCATGATTAGCATGTTGCTAGCATGTTTCTAGCATGATTAGCTTGTTTCTAGCATGAGACTAGCATTTGCTAACATGACTAGCATGTTGCTAGGATATTTCTAGCATGACTAGCTTGTGACTAGCATGTTGCTAGCATGATTTTAGCATGATTAACATGTTGCTATCATGTTTCTATCATGACTAGCATGCGACTAGCATGTTTCCAGCATGAT
This sequence comes from Carassius auratus, assembly GCF_003368295.1. Lineage (NCBI taxonomy): Eukaryota > Metazoa > Chordata > Actinopteri > Cypriniformes > Cyprinidae > Carassius > Carassius auratus. The sequence goes on along the minus strand of NC_039274.1, from coordinate 8,201,491 downwards.
TTACTATAGTTTACCACGATTTACTATAGTTTACCATGATTTACCATAGTTTACCATGATTTACTATAGTATACCACAATTTACCATGTTCAAGTATGATTTACTGATTCTAGCATGATTTATCATAGTTTACCATACCACTATTTACCGTAGTTTACCATGATTTACTATAGTATACCACCATTTACCATGTTCAAGTATGATTTACTGATTCTAGTATGATTTACCATAGTTTACCATGATTTACCATAGTTTACCATGATTTACCACGATTTACCATAGTTTCCTAGAATTTTCTATAGTATACCATGATTTACCATGTTCAAGTATGATTTACTGATTCTAGCATGATTTACCACAGTTTACCATGATTTACCACGATTTACCATAGTTTATCATGATTTACTATAGTATACCACGATTTACCATGTTCAAGTATGATTTATTGATTTTAGCATGATTTACCATAGTTTACCACAATTTACCATAGTTTATCATGATTTACCATAGTTTACCACTATTTACCACAATTTACCATAGTTTAAAATGATTTACTATAGTATACCATGATTTACCATGTTCAAGTATGATTTACTGATTCTAGCATGATTTACCATAGTTTAGCATGATTTACCATAGCTTACCACGATTTACCATGTTCAAGTAGGATTTACTTATTCTAGCATGATTTGTCATAGTTTACAATGATTTACCATAGTTTACCATGATTTACCATAATTTACTATGATTTACTATAGTATACCACGATTTACCATGTTCAAGTATGATTTATTGATTCTAGCATGATTTACCATAGTTTACCATCATTTACCATGATTTACTATAGTATACCATGATTTACCATGTTCAAGTATGATTTACTATGATTCTAGCATGATTTACCATAGTTTACCACGATTTACCATAGTTTACCATGATTTACCATAGTTTACCATTATTTACCACGATTTGCCATAGTTTACCATTATTTACTATAGTATACCATGATTTACCATGTTCAAGTATGATTTACTATGATTCTAGCATGATTTACCATAGTTTACCACGATTTACCAAAGTTGATCATGATTTACCATAGTTTACCACTATTTACCACGATTTACCATAGTTTAAAATGATTTACTATAGTATACCACGATTTACCATGTTCAAGTATGATTTAAATATTCAAGCATGATTTACCATAGTTTACCTTGATTTACCATGATTTACCATAGTTTACCATTATTTACCACGGTTTACCATAGTTTACCATGATTTATGATCTATGATAGATAGATAGATTAGATGAGTTTGAATGAGTTTAAATTGATTAGCATCAAAGCTTGATTGAGTCTAATGGGATTTGGAGCTTGGGTCATCTGAACATCCTGTCAATGAAAGTCTATGGGCATTTTTATGATTTTTAATATACATTTTTAAGAAAACCGTAACTCAAACCAGTCTAAAAAGATATAGCACAACTAGTCAGAACAGTATGAAGGTCTGACCCGAGTTTGGAGTATGTAGCTTGAACGGTCTAGGAGGAGTAGGTGTCCAAAAATATTCCGGCAAGAAGAAGAAGAAGAAGAAGAAGCAGAAGAAGAAGAAGAAGAAGTTTAAATAGGATTTCAGTAAATTGGCTTTCTCAAGCCAACTTAATAAATAACTATGATTACAGTGCAGCATTACCAATCCCAGCTTGTAGGCCTGCTTCACCAGAACCGTGCCGTGCCTGCTGCTGTAGGTGACGGAGACCGCCGACAGACCAGGCTCTTGTCTCCATGACAACAATATCTATACTTCATGTTGAGCATAAATATAAAGCCTACTGATAAAGGACAGCGTCAACAGTATTGACCGCAAAATAGACTATGTTTGACAGGTGCAATATTTGAAAATCGATAATAGTATTAATTAATTTTTTTAATTACATTTATATCTGAATTTATGTCAACTTATAGACTTTCAAACATCAACGTATTATGAATTAATATGTATTTGTGTACAAAATGACATGTAAACCTATTTTCCTATTCTATTTTGCCTGGAAACGCTTCCAACACGCACGCGAGTCGCGTGAAAAATAGGCGTCGGTTCTATTTCTAGCTTGCACGCATTTTCCGCGCGTCTCACTCAGGCAGTCTGCAAGCTCTAACTTGTTAACATGGGAGCCAAATTAAGAACGGACACGCCACGCAGCTGAGACGCTTGCGCCACGCAGCCAGTGTGTCGCCGGCAGCTGCAGGGCGGGATTTGCGCTGAACGCGGAGAATTCCGCCACTTTATAATGTTCGTTTGGAAACACGAAAATGTTCCGCGAACAAAATATTGCATTCCGTTATTCGGTACACACGTGCACCATACCGAAAGCCCTGTACCGAAATGGTCCGGTACGAATACACGTACCTTTACACCCCTAATATATATATATATATATATATATATATATATATATATATATATATATATATATATATATATATATAGAAAATGTATGCTTCTTTTATTTATCTAATGTACAAATCCTATATTTCCTCTTAATTTGAGCGAGTGAAATTCATGTGAAGATAATGGAGATTGAATGATAACCGAAGGATACAACAATGGGGTTAAATGGGGATTTTGTCCTCTTCCAATCTCACCAACTATCTGATTCAATCTTTTCAGGGAGAAAATCAATAGAAGGACACTTGTTTAGGGTCATTTGGAGAGGTTAGCTGACAGTTCCTTTAGCACCAGTTACTTGTAGCTGCAACTGCCTCTTATCTGTTTTATTTGAACTCATTTTACACAGGGAAGGTTTTGTTGTTGAATGGGAAATAGTATGAGCAACAAGAAAAATAAAGATCCATATAATCACTCATTGAGCTATCCATAATGGCCTCATAAAATCGAACTGAAATGATTGGGGTACTTGCTTGCTTTAAATTATGTCACTGTAATAATAGGCTACTGTAAATCACTTTAGATTAATTAGTTGTTCTCTGTCAGACCCAGAAATGGGTCACAGGTGTACTTTGGTAAGATTGTGAACAGCAACCAAAAACAATTCTAGACAAAAATTCTAACAAACCATTTGATGGCCTGTGCAGACATTTTTGTTCAGTTTTGTATGAAACACATTTTTGGCACTGTGTCGGTTTGTGAAATCTGGGTCTTTAAAGGGATCATATGATGCAATTAAATTTAATTTTTTCTCTTTGGAGTGTTACAAACTCCAAAGATCTGGAAAGTTGCAAAGGCAAAAGTCTCAAATCCAAAGAGACCATAGTTTACCACGTTAAGATTCAACCATGCCTAAAAAAAAAACGGCTCGTTCTAACACGCCACCACATGTCTACAGTATGTCATGATGTGGGAAGATTTGCATAAAGCCGCCCAAATGTTCACGCAAAGAAAGAAGTCGTAACTTTGATTCTCGCTGTAGTTTTGTTGCTGCCGGCACCATGTTGTGGAGATGCCGTGTTTCATTGTGAATGTGAAACTATTTTGTTTGGCCTTCAAAATGAGGACACAACTAGAAATCAGTTGTTAAGTTGTATTTACAACACTGTTCCAGGACAGTTCAACCAAAATATTCAGATGTGTAAAATGCATTTTACGGAGGAAGTGGACTGTTCCCTGTGAGAGTAGCCGACAATGCTGGCGTCTGTTTCTATAAAGTGAGGCAGTTCCAACTTTGCATGGACAGTCTGGCACTTCTTACTAACAGTCTGTAAGTACGCTATTCATATATAAAGAATTTGGCACTGATGATTCAAACGCGAGCTTTGAGCAGTTTAGAGTTGCTCTTGTTGTTTGTTGTTTCTCGCGATAAGCGATGCAATTCGTAAAAAAAAAGTAATTCTAATCAGTAATCATGTCCACACTGGATGCAACAAATGCCTCTTTGTAATGGGTTTTATTGTTTTTGTCTCGGCTCACCAGGAGACACAGCATGAAAGTATATTACATTTCCATCACACACTTGAGGTATTCGGCAAATCACAATGCACTGGATACCTGGCAATCAGCACACACTTCACTTTTCAGAACGATTAGCTTTGTAAAAATATATGCGTTTCAGTGAGGCAGGGCATAAAGGAGCAACAATAATGTACAGTATGTGGAAAACAATGTTTTCTTTTAAAACTTATACTGCATAAACACATTTCATTACACAAAATACACCACATAATGTTCTTTTTAGCAACGTCATTAAAATAACCCCTTTAAACAAGACCAGTAAAGAACCACTGTGCTAAACAATAGCGTGCTGTTTTCTTTAACTGAACTTGAATGCAATATTTAACATTATGTACGTAATAATATACAGAAAATTACATGGCAATTTGGCAACTATACCTTTTTATTCAAAAATGGATAAATAGTAGCAAACTAAATCTGGAATCTTAAATCTGAACTGTAATTCATATTGAATCAAATATGGTGTTATCTAGAGTTCCAGTAGTCAGTGTGTTCTGTTGACTTTTATTAGGCACAGATATTTTGAACAACACATATTTAAGGTTTATTTGTCACCATGGTGATAGCAGTTAGTTACCCCACTACAGTCTGCTGTCAGCTTGAACCACAATAGGCAGGTTTCTATGATCCGCTAAGTGTGGTATCAACCTGCTGTTACCCAATTGTCATTCAAATACCCAAAGGTTATTTTAATCACAAGCCAGAATCCTGAAATCGCTGTGTTATTATCAATGAAATAAACATATCATCCGCGATGACAGTGAGTGATGAATAACAAGCCATTCAAAACCCAACATTTCTGTAAATGCTATAGCTTCATCTTGTCCAAAAGTTGTCTGTCAATCTTACCTTAAGGGAAGAAACTGAACCTCCTTATTAACACCATACAAAAAAAAAAAAAAAAAAAAAAAAAAACATAAAGCCCATGCAGGACTCTCCTCCTGCATTTCCACACATACGCAAGTGGACTGTTTTTAAATATCTCACTGCACCGGCGGCACCAGGTAAGAGAGAATGCCACACAGATTTCCTGGTTGCATTGTGCAGAAAATGCACTCCAGTTCATGACACCTAATTTACATAAAAGAACAAAAAAAATTAAAGCAATATTTAAACAACCTGGAATGATGAAAAATATGGGGGCTTTTGGTACACTAGGTTAGGATTCACTCAAAGTCTTTGCTTTCTCTGTTGATCTGAGAGAAAGTTTCGAATGAGTCATTTCTGTCTGTGTTTCGGGCATGTGATGTGCTCTTTGAGATGGCTGAAAATGGAACATTGCTCATGGTGGCCAGATGCTCACCCCAATCACCATCGGAGGCCCAGGAGAGAGGAGAGATCCCATTCAGTCTCATGGGGGAACCATGATTCTGGAGTTTGGCAGCATAGTTTGTGCTCTGTCCATCTGATGCAGATTTGCTGTTTAGACATGTATAAGACAAGTTTACATAGAGGGACCATACAGAGTTCACCTTGCACTGTAAGCTGATTGTGTGGTGTTTCAATTTATTGAACTGGGGGAAATGAACTGAACTGAAATTAATAATAATAATAACAGACAATTCTACAAATACAGTAGATCATTTCAAAGGCTAAACATGCAGGTACTCCTTGAATCTATGTAAAATGAACCGTTTGTGGTTTTCATATTTAATATGGGATATTTCATTATTTGTATTAGTCTGCTTGTCAGTCAGTTTACAGTATTAAGAGTTTTATAATTTTTTCTCTCTTCTAAAGATTACATTGTTATGCCAGTAGGGGGCAACAAGTGACTTTCTTTGAGTTAATTGATGATTCTGTCAGTTCATTTAAAACACTGATTCATTAAGGAACAAAGAGCTAGCCTTTATGAATTATTGAATCATTCACTACACTGCTTTGTTCATTGATTCATTTTGGAATAAAAAAAAAATAAAAAAATGACTGGCCTAATGAGTGAGTCATTCAGTTTTAGCCAACTGATTCATTCAAAACACTGATTTATTCAGGAACTAAACAAATGACTGTATTTAAGAGTGAATCATCCATATCTTCTTCTTCTTCTGCTTTAAGTGTCCTTTCGGTCATGACCCACAGCTCATGACTATACGTAGATCGACTGGTAAATCGAGAGCTTCGCTTACAGCTCAGCTCTTTTACCATGACAGACTGGTACATAGAAAGCATCACTACAGAAGCTGCACCTATCCACCTCTCCATCTCCCACTCCATCATTCCCTCACTCGTGAACACGACCCCAAGATACTTGAACTCTTCCCCTTTGGCGGGGGGGTTATATAATTCATTCAGGAATGAAATATTTGAATGACTGTTGTTTGTTTTGACTGTGTAGATTGTTAAATCATTCCCGCAAATTATGCATGCAATACTAATTTCAGTTTAATGCATTCATGTCAACTCTGAAAAGTATGTATAAATACACCTAAATGTCCACCAGATGCAGCTTCTATAAAAACAATGTTATGGTAACATTATACCCTTAAAAAGTTTTTGTGTAATAAGTTGGATCTAAATACTGTATGTACTTTTAAAGCCACTTTCTTTCTCCAAAATGTATTAAAAATAAAAAAATTTTTTTGAGTTTAGTTATTTTTTTATTTATTTTTTTAAAATTCATGTCTGCAATGTAGCTATTGTTTGATGTTTTTCATTGATGCAGTAATAACATCTTCAAGGGTCTCCTTTTTTTGGCTAAATATTCTACCTAGTAGTGATATTGCTGTGAATTTCATGTGTTTCTATATTGGTTTTCTAAATGTACTTTAAACAGCATCGTCTTGTCTTTCTGAAAATCCTGCGTCGATTTGTGCCTTGTTTGTAAACAAATCCAAGGTGAAATAAAGCAAAACAAAGGACCAAGTTCCCACTGACATGGTCTGGAACTTCATTCATTAATTTCTGCGTATGTACGTCACGTATATGTGTTTACCGCCCATGCACAAAGTGACGTAAGGTATGTCTATAACATGCATGTGTGTTAACGTGGTGACAGCGCATGTGTGTGTAATTTACATTGCGTGATGATGTTAGCTGTTTTCACATTGTGCGTGCATTAGAACACATGCATATACTTAACAGAAAACTCTAATAAAATATAAAAGTATTAATATTCTTTAAGGTGTAAAAAAAGACAGGAAAAACAACAGTAAAATATAATAATGCAAACAACACATATACATTATTTTAACCATGTTTCATCTGTGGTAAAATTATATGGAATTTATTCTGTAATATCTGTGTAGTATTTTATTTACAATATATTAACATTCTGTTGCACTTTAATTCACCCTTATGAAACAAAACTATATTGCAGTATATAGGAAAATATCATGTATAATATTAGGCATATATTCTTATATATATTTATTTTTTCCAATATATTTCAATATATTGAAAGCGGCAATCATTTGTATATTTTGCAATATACAGTATTGTTCAAAATAATAGCAGTACAATGTGACTAACCAGAATAATCAAGGTTTTTAGTATATTTTTTATTGCTACGTGGCAAACAAGTTACCAGTAGGTTCAGTAGATTGTCAGAAAACAAACAAGACCCAGCATTCATGATATGCACGCTCTTAAGGCTGTGCAATTGGGCAATTAGTTGAAAGGGGTGTGTTCAAAAAAATAGCAGTGTCTACCTTTGACTTTACAAACTCAAAACTATTTTGTACAAACATTTTTTTTTTCTGGGATTTAGCAATCCTGTGAATCACTAAACTAATATTTAGTTGTATGACCACAGTTTTTTAAAACTGCTTGACATCTGTGTGGCATGGAGTCAACCAACTTGTGGCACCTCTCAGCTGTTATTCCACTCCATGATTCTTTAACAACATTCCACAATTCATTCACATTTCTTGGTTTTGCTTCAGAAACAGCATTTTTGATATCACCCCACAAGTTCTCAATTGGATTAAGGTCTGGAGATTGGGCTGGCCACTCCATAACATTAATTTTGTTGGTTTGGAACCAAGACTTTGCCCGTTTACTAGTGTGTTTTGGGTCATTGTCTTGTTGAAACAACCATTTCAAGGGCATGTCCTCTTCAGCATAGGGCAACATGACCTCTTCAAGTATTTTAACATATGCAAACTGATCCATGATCCCTGGTATGCGATAAATAGGCCCAACACCATAGTAGGAGAAACATGCCCATATCATGATGCTTGCACCTCCATGCTTCACTGTCTTCACTGTGTACTGTGGCTTGAATTCAGAGTTTGGGGGTCGTCTCACAAACTGCCTGTGGCCCTTGGACCCAAAAAGAACAATTTTACTCTCATCAGTCCACAAAATGTTCCTCCATTTCTCTTTAGGCCAGTTGATGTGTTCTTTGGCAAATTGTAACCTCTTCTGCACATGCCTTTTTTTTAACAGAGGGACTTTGCGGGGGATTCTTGAAAATATATTAGCTTCACACAGACGTCTTCTAACTGTCACAGTACTTACAGGTAACTCCAGACTGTCTTTGATCATCCTGGAGGTGATCATTGGCTGAGCCTTTGCCATACTGGTTATTCTTCTATCCATTTTGATGGTTGTCTTCCGTTTTCTTCCACGTCTCTCTGGTTTTGCTCTCCATTTTAAGGCATTGGAGATCATTTTAGCTGAACAGCCTATCATTTTTTGCACCTCTTTATAGGTTTTCCCCTCTCTAATCAACTTTTTAATCAAAGTACGCTGTTCTTCTGAACAATGTCTTGAACGACCCATTTTCCTCAGCTTTCAAATGCATGTTCAACAAGTGTTGGCTTCATCCTTAAATAGGGGCCACCTGATTCACACCTGTTTCTTCACAAAATTGATGACCTCAGTGATTGAATGCCACACTGCTATTTTTTTTAACACACCCCTTTCAACTAATTCAACTAATTGCCCAATTGCACAGCCTTAAGAGCGTGCATATCATGAATGCTGGGTCTCATTTGTTTTCTGACAATCTACTGAACCTACTGGTAACTTGTTTGCCACGTAGCAATAAAAAAATATACAAAAAACCTTGATTATTCTGGTTAGTCACATTGTACTGCTATTATTTTGAACAATACTGTATTGTATAATATATGTGTCATCAATATATTATTAAATGTATTCAAACATATAAAATATTAGAAAACAAAAATGGAAAATAAAATATTAAAATATGTCACAATATATTTTAAGAAATATATTGGTAAATATATTTTCCTTTCGTAATGGCACTGTGTGTATTGTGATACACTTTAATGGCACCTTATATATTTCGTATTGGGCTACTCAAAACTACAGTAGATAAAGTGCAGTTGTAAGCTATAATGGTGCAGATGGTAAAATGTGTATTGTTCACAATTTGATGCAATCGACCTATTGTTTATCTAAATGCTAATAATTATAATTTTGGACATTTTTTTTCTTTTGCTTTGGCAATTCTGAATGTGAAACATTTACCTTAAGCCAATTGAGTTCACTTAAGTTTTGATAACAGTGATTTTTTTATTTATTTTTATTTCAAAGAACAAAACAGAAAATATAAATGTATATACAAATATAGATTAAGACTACAGGTGCAACACAAGAAAGAAAAAAACTACTCATTCTGAAAATCATCTCCATCTCTGAAAAGACAATGAGCCGAGCAGTAGCATTCAGATTATCTGAATGAATAAAGCCCATGCAGGACTCTCCTCCTGCATTTCCACACATACGCAAGTGGACTGTTTTTAAATATCTCACTGCACCGGCGGCACCAGGTAAGAGAGAATGCCACACAGATTTCCTGGTTGCATTGTGCAGAAAATGCACTCCAGTTCATGACACCTAATTTACATAAAATAACAAACAAAATTAAAGCAATATTTAATAATTTTGAAGAAAGACAGAAGAGCCATACAAGCAAAAGTTTTAAATGTCTTTTTAAATATATTATAGGATGGTGTTTTTTATTTGCTTTGTATGTAAAGTACCCAATATATTTAATTTATAACCAGCATTACCATTAACTATATTAATAAAGTTTGTCAAGTCAAAATTCAGGTTGGCTTGGCTTGAGAAAGTATAGCCCGAAAGTTTGAAGGATTTTCAATTTGAAAATTTTACAGTTGAGGGCAATATATTCTATCAGAGAAAAACAAAAATATAGAATTTAAGAGGTAACACTTTACAATGAGGTGTCATTGTCAAATGGACGTGGATTTGCGCAGCTTCTCAGTTAACAATGGCTCCGTGTAGTAACAGCTGCTCTATGTGAAATCACGCACCTGATGGAATTTACTGCTGATTAGAGAACCGGCTTTACTGATGAGATGTGCATAACGATCAGCCGATCGTGATCGGAGCACCCCTAAAATACATATAGTATATACGTGTTGAACATACTAGATGTCACCGTACTACAGTCTGCAGCGAGGAGTACTTGCATAGACCTGCCTCTGCCTCTCTCGCTATTTAAACTAGAAGTGTGAATCAGCGAGCGAGGCAAAACAGGCAGTAATGCAGAAGCAAGTGTTGATTTTGGCAAACTGGCTTCAGTATAAACAAAATATTGAGTGAATTTTGATTCCTCAGTTTATGACCTCTTTAAATTGTTTTATATTCTTTAAATTCCCTTATTCATTGTTCTTCCTTAGGTTATGCCTCAGCCACCTGCAGAGTGTTCCGATAATGCTGTTCTGATCTGGCTGCATCAAGGTAATCAGCATTCAGCTTTACGCCACACTCTGCACAGTCAATCATGACAAAATGCCAGTGTTAGACAACAATTCTGGCCTAATAGTTAGAATTGGACTTCTAACCTGAAAATCATGAGTTCTATTATCAGTACTGACAGGAAAACTGGTGGTTGTGAATGAATAGTGATCTCTTCCACACTCAGTATCCTTGAGCAAGGAACCAAACCCCCCAAATGGAACAATCTCTGTGCGTATGGGTCAAGGCCAGGAAACCATACTGGAAGCCCATGATCTTCAAGCCCTTAGACAGCACTGCATCACATACAGGAATGGTACTGTAATGGAAATCACAACATGGGCTTAGGAATACTTCCATAAAACATTGTTGGTGAACACAATCCACCGTACCATTTGCCGTTGCCGGCTAAATCTCTATAGGTCAAAAAAGAAGACATATCTAAACATGATCCAGAAGCGCAGGTGTTTTCTCTGGGTCAAGACTCATTTAGAATGGACTGTGACAAAGTGGAAAACTGTTCTGTGTTCAGACGAATCAAGTTCTTTTTGGAAAACTGGGATGCCATGTCATCCGGACTAAAGAGGACAAGCAAAACCCAAGTTGTTATGAGCGCTCATTTCAGATCCTTCAGATTCACAGATCCATGTTGTTGCTTTTTCTCTTTAGTTCACCCCACTAATTTTCTATAGAGTTCAGGTCGGAGAACAGAGATGACCATGTCAGAAGTTTCATTTTGTGTTCAGTTAGACATTTTTGTGTTGATTTTGATGTTTGTTTTGGATCATTGTCCTGATGGATGATCCAACCATGGCCTAGAGACAGTCAGGTTTAGATTTTGTTTGTTTGTTTGTTCCCTTTCCAGGGAACTTCGAACTGCGTCCTCTAGAGGGCACTATGGGGAACACCTCGTTGTGACCAGTTTCTGAAGCATACATTGAAAAAACTAACCAAATTGTTGGCTACAGCCTCTGACGTCACTACCGGTGCGACTATAAATGACTATAAATAGTTATATCTTTAACACTATCTGATACTGAGGTTAGTGCTCTGCTGGGTTTTTACCCAGGAAAAGCAGGAGATATTTGAGGAGGGTGAAGAAGCTGAGGCTGAGTCTTCTATATTTTCCTGCCCTGCATATGTAGAGCTGTTCGAGGTTATGGATTGTGCCATGGCAAAGTTGGACTTGCCATGAAAATGCACTAACAAGGTGACACTATAAGGCCAAAAAAAAAAAAAAAAAAAAACCTTGATGAGCGTTATCTTTCTGACCATTGCCCTCCAGCTCAGGTGAGCCTTCCATTTCTGCATGATCTCCATACAGATATCAAAAAGAAATCAAAGAGACGGTTTTCTTCTCGCATCCATCGGTTTCGGCATAAGAGTAAATCTGCCAACATTGAGGTGATGCGCGAAGGTGGCTATGAGAGGATGCCCTCTGTAGAAAGAAATAAAAAATAAAAGTTATTTCTGCTGGCTAGACATTCTCTCTTAAGCTCCCTCCTTGCCATCTAAGCCCCTTCAGAAATTAATCTGGCTTAAATGGCAAGGCATACGCAGCAGCAGTTCATGCTATGGCTTTGTTACACATGATGGTGGTGCTTCAAGCATATCAGGCTAATCTGCTAAGAGACCTGGATTGAGGCTAGGGCCTTTCTGATGATCAGGTAGCCACGCCGCATCACGGACCTCTCTCCATGCTACCAGGCAGGCTGCCTCCGCCATGGGCGGGACTATGGCGGCAATGGTGGCAGCGGAGAGACATCTGTGGATGAACCTGGCAGACATCAGGAAGAAAGAAAAGGCTCTCTTCTCGATACTCAGGTTTCGCCTTCAGAACTTTTTGGCATTTCCGTTGAGACAGTGATCGAGAAGTTCAGGGAGACGAAGGTGTGCTCTGCTGCTTTCAGATCCTTTGTTCCACGAAGGTCCAGATCCGAGCCCGAACAACATAGGGGTCCTGGCCTGTCTCGATCTGAGGATCAAAGACTGGCACAGAAGGCTAGGGCAGGGGTAAGAGGAATCGTGGGTCACGAGGAAATAAGCAGAACCTAAGGGATGTGATCCCGATGAGGCAGCATTCTCATCCGAATCAGAGTGATACCGAGAAATCTACTCATTCCCTTCAGGGATTTTTTAATTTCTGCTTTTATCCTCCCCTTCCTAATTCTCCATGTAACCACCAGCTCTCTACCTGATTGAGGTTAGGTGGAAATCTCTCGCATAACAGTCTCCTATGCTGGACCTATAATGTTTTTGGCTGGTTCTATGTTCATAGCAACCACCCTACTAATGGTCCGGACTAAAAGGAAGTGCCACTTGAGCGGGGCTCCAGCACAGGAGGGTGGGTGAGTATGTAACCCTCTCTGGTTGACTTATGTGAATTAAATTTCTGGTGGTTATCTGTCTACTAATAAACTCTGTGAGTATCCTTTGCAATGCTTAATTGCAGTGTTTACTAAACACTCGCCAGCACCAGCCATACGGCTTCATGTTCCGGTATTAGGCGGCTGAGATCACAGGTTTCTGCGGGAGCCTTCTTCATCATCAGGTCTGGCGCAACACTGCAGGGAATTTCATGGATGTCCGGCCAGGTCACCCTGAGGGGTCTCCTGGCCGCTCAGTGGTGCTTTTGCATCTAGCAGGGAAGTGGAGGTGGCATTACAGAAGTCTTCTTGTATATGCTGCCTCGGATACCTATCTAAACAGGGTGTTGCTACTAGAGAAGTGTTAAGAAAGCTCTTTCAGCAAGCGTATGAGTAAGCTAGCGGCAGCCCCTGTGTTACAGGCAAGACTTGGTATAAAATGCTAGGGTCTTAGCCACATCCCTTTAAATGAATCTTTCTTGTTTCCAAGGCTTCAGCTCAACCCTGGGCCGAGGCCCTAACAATTAAGTTGGGTATGTATCTTAGGCTTTGGCCGTAAGGTGTACTGTCACAGACAGCCGTCTAAACGTCCCAGGGGCAACTCCCGTGGAAATGGTAGAGTTGATACTTAGTGCTCGCCATGATTCTGACCTGCACTCAACTCATCATGGTGGCATGGGTGTACTGTTCCCCATAGCGCCCCCTAGAGGACGCAGTTCATCACCGGTTACGGATGTAATAATGGTTCCTTTAGTAGGGAACAAGACACTGTGTCCTCTAGCTCCCTGCCATGCTTCGGACGCAAGCTTCAGACGAAGAAGTGAATGACGTGTTCTCCCGGTGCCTGTTTATAGTCGCACCGGTAGTGAAGTGGAAGATAGAATTTTTGGAATTTGTTGAATGAAAGATCAAAAGGATTAAAAATGCAGATTAATTTTTAACAGACACCTTTGCTCATATTTACCAAGGGTGCCAAAATTTGTGTTTGGCACTGTATGTGTGTGTGTCAGTTTTACTGTGTTATATATATATATATATATTACATTTTTTGTATAAATAAATAAAAAATGTTTGAGGGACTCAACAGAGCTCAACATCAACCTGAGTGTTCTGGAGCTTTGCTTTGACGGGATTGGCTTTAAACAACACTGGTGCTCACATCTCTTGTCTGATGACTGTAACAAGGGCATTGTCAGCAAAAAGTCTGAGCCCACTGTGCAACCACAATCTGACTGCAGGCAAAAGCAGCTCAACATCATAACAGCACACACAATAATATGACAGGAGGAACAAAACAAAAAAGAAAATAAGTCTGTAAACTGTAGGCTAGGTCCTGTTTTAGCTCATGTCTCCACTGTCTCGCCTTTCTCTGTGGGAGGTAATCTGCAGGGGAATGAAAGGAGTAATAATAAACGGCTCTGACCACTTGTCTCCTCAGTCTAGTTGATATATCAAAGATGAAGAGAGACAAATTTCTGTTGATTTACAACGAGGTTGAGCTCCTTTCAACATTGAGATCACTGTGTGCTTGGCAATGACTAAGTTGAAACAAACACTGAACACTTGAATTGCTTGCACCCTTGCTTATTTTTTCCTACACTGATGATGGATGCTGTGAACATCTTTGCTGTCCTAGCTTTCAGTGTCTTGCTTGATCACATATGCTCTTTTACTTGCAAAGGCTGTGCCCCTGATTGGATTTCTCTGGCTTTGAAACAGCTTTGTAGTTGCATACAAAGCTTTATATTGAGAGAAAGATGCACTCTTCAAGCAAATGTATTAATAATGGATATGGGTTATGCTGAGAATTCAGGTTTGTGCTATCCCACATTCACATATACTGTAGGTGACCTGGGAGACTTTCTGCATTGCTTCTCATTTTTTGAAGCCTGTATCAATTAAGCAGCTGACTCCACTCACCTCTCCCTTGGCACTGACACTGGTTTTCCACTGCGGGCGTGTCACCTTCCCTCGCCACTGTCTGGCTGATGCCAGTGAAGTCTCCCAGATGGTCTCCCTGACGGAGTGCTGGCGGTTTCATTATTCGACTAATTAGTCGTCAGAGTTTTCAGTGTTAATAAACTTTCTATTCATTCATTTACAGTTGGATCCTAGTCTTGTTTATGACAGTACAAACTGACCAGAGATAGAGCCATTAGGTGAGGAGTTTTTCCAGTCGGCTATCCCTCATCAAGGCGCTCTCTTTGGCCACCAAGCCTGCCAGCTCTCGTCCTCCACTCAGGAGGTGGAGACCCTCACTGCCCAAAAGGCTGAGTTAAGTGTCCACTTCTGCGAACTGCAAGAGGTTCTGTCGTCCACCACTTCGGTGGTTCCCCAGCCTCTCACTCAGCAATCCGCCCTTGTATGATGGAGATCCAAATTCATGTTGGACGTATCTCTCTCACTGTGCACTGGTATTCGCGCTGCAACCACATCGTTACGCTACAAAGCATCTGAAGTTTGCTTATGTCATCACACTGCTGACAGGAAAAGCTCGCGAGTGGGGGAAGGCCATTTGGGATTTGAGAACCTGCTTCTGCTTGGATTTTGAGGAATTTCGCTGTGATGACTAAGCAGTTTGATCGCTCTGTAAAGGGGGATGAGGCTGCATCTAAACTAGCGCGGCTTCATCAAGGTGGATGTTCTGTGACTGAATACAATCCAGTTTAAGAAACTAGTGGGCTCTTGCATTTGGAATGAGGTGGTGCTGTGGGCTATGTCTCGGGAAGGGCTTAACTTTGACATACAGGATGAGATTGATACACGATTTACTGCAAGACCTGGAGGGCGACTTCGATTATCTGCCCACAAGAAACAACATAGGTTGGTGCAGGGCCTCTGCCTCTATTGTGGGAAGCCAGGCCACTTTGCTCAATCATGTCATTAAAAGCCAAGGCCCACTAGTCAACCGGGGAAGTTCTGGTTGGCGTTTCTCCCCTTATTCCCCCTCAGTCTAGTACCCAGCTCTCTGCCACCATCATGTACCAATGCTCCGCCCATTCCTGCATGGCCCTTATTGATTCTGGCGCCGAGGCCAGCTTCCTGGACTGCAGCACTGCTAGGGACTGGGGCATTCCTGCCATTCCTCTTTCTTCTCCTGTCACTGTCTGGGCCTCTCTGGTCAGCCTGTAGCCACTATCACCAACACCACCCCTCGTATAAGTCTTGTTGTCTCTGGCAATCACCATGAGTCAACTGTGCTGTTCCTCCTGGAATCCCCTCATGCCAGTCTTGTTCTGGGGCACCCTTGGTTGGTTCAGCACAGCCCTCATGTGGATTGGTCCCACAGTCAGATTGTGTCTTGGAGTCAGCAATGTCATGCATGTTGCCTTGGTGCTGCCTCTCCTTTTGTGTCTGTGTCTTCTGTGTTGCAGATTGAGGCTGTTGACCTCACTGGGGTTCTGGGGCAGTATTGTGATCTGTGTCTGGTTTTCAGCAAGTCCTGGGCCACCTCGCTGACTCCTCACCGGCCATTCGATTGTGCCATCGACCTCCTCCCAGGCACTTATCCGCCCCGGGGTCGTCTTTTTTCCATGTCATGTCCTGAACGAGATGCTATGGACACATATATTCAGGAATCATTAAAAGCCAGGCTCATTCGCCACTCCTCTTCCCCTGCTGGCACTGGTTTCTTCTTTGTCAAGAAGAAGGATGGCTCTCTGCATCCTTGCATTGATTACAGAGGTTTAAAT
This sequence comes from Carassius auratus, assembly GCF_003368295.1. Taxonomy (NCBI): domain Eukaryota; kingdom Metazoa; phylum Chordata; class Actinopteri; order Cypriniformes; family Cyprinidae; genus Carassius; species Carassius auratus. Next base: position 8,184,792 of record NC_039274.1, on the reverse strand, counting down.
GACAATGATAAAGAACAGGTACTCCTTGCCGTTAATGTCATATGCCTTTGAATTTTTGCAGGGAGCCAAGGTCTTCACTAAGTTAGACCTCCGCAACGCCTATCATCTCATCCAAATTTTTGAGGGTGATGAGATGAAGACAGCCTTCAATACCCCCATGGGACACTATGAATACCAGGTAATTCCGTTTGGGCTTACTAATGCTCCTGCTGTCTTCCAGGGCATGGTCAATAGCGTGTTGAGAGACATGATTAACCGATTTGTCTTTGTGCACCTCAATCCTCGACGGATCACAAGAACTTGGAGTATGTCCATTCGGCCAAGAGGCTGAGTCCATGCCAGGCTCGCTGGGCACTCTTCTTTGGTCGCTTCAACTTCACCCTTTTGTACTGGCCTGGTTCTAAGAACATTAAGCCCGATACTCTATCCCGTCAGTTAGAGCAATCGGGAGAGGAGGCCCCTGCTGAGACTTCTGGTGGCCCTTTATGGGCCAGGATGTCAGGCAGTTTGTATTGGCTTGCTCCATTTGTGCCCAAAACAAAGTTTCTAACAATCCCTCCGTTGGTCCCTCCATTACTTCAATCCCTGCCTATTCCTTCTCGTGCCTGGTCACACATTGCCTTAGATTTTGTCTCTGGCTTGCCCCTTTCGAGAGGTTACACTGTTATTCTCTCGGTGGTGGATCGGTTCTCTCAGGCGGTACATTTTGTGCCCCTACCCAAACTCCCCTGCCAAGGAGACAGCTCAACTGGTGATTGACCACGTCTTCCAAATCCATGGTCTTCCGGTGGACGTGGTCTCTGATAGAAGTCCCCAGTTTGTCTCCAATTTTTGGCAAGTGAAAATACTAACATGCCTAAAACTTTTGCACAGTAGTGTATGTATAAAGTACGTATGATTAAATTAAGTATATTTAAATAAGTGTAATTAAACTATGTGTTCGTTCATATGTGTTAAAGGCTAGATTTTCGCTGGAGGAAACTGCTGGTGTGAAATCAACTTTACAGTAGATGAGAAACCGACTACTCCCTCGTGACCTTTTATAAAATGTATTTATGACAAATAACTGCACAGATACGGATATTCTAACAATCTATCGATAAACACAAACAGTACCTTGTGTCCTCTGTTTGTGTAAAACTCCAGGTGGCATTTAATGATGCGCTAAGAATTTAGCTTAAACATCCAAGGTGGACAAGTGCAAGCCAATTGTTTGTATCTAATAATGTACCTACTTTCCATGCTGTCTTAAGGAAGTGTATGTATAATTTCATATGTCGGTTGAATGATTCAAAAAATGGTATCATAATGGTCTTAAATGATGTTACATTAAGTGATACAAGGTATTTTTCCAGTTTGCGGAAGCATTGGAATGCAAGCTTGTATGTCTTTTAAATTCTCTGTGTGTATTTTCCTCTTCATTCTTTCTTCTTTTCATATGGACCATGAGTCTGAAATAAAGAGTAATAATAATAATAATTATCTGGATTGTTTTTTTGTTTTTTTTTTATGATGACAAGCTGATATGAAATGTCAGTAATTCATCTATTTTTAAAATGTAAGGAGTATAAAGTACAGATACTTTAAGTATAGAAGTAAAAAGTCGCCTGAAAAATAATTACTCATGTAAAGTATAGATACCCCAAATTTATACTTAAGTAAGGTAACAAATTATTTGTACTTCGTTACTTGACACCTCTGGTTATAACACTCATTGCCTGCTCTAGTGCAGCTGAACCAGGTTTAGTCCCATTCATTTGTATTTGTGATATCACAAATCCCAGAAAATATGCAAATAGTCCAAACAAGTTGTTTGTTGTAGTTTTTGAAAAGTGATATCTGTTAAATAAAATATTTCCTTTTGAATTAGACTTTGAGCTTTGAAATTGTGCACATATTTTCTTATGCTCAAACAGCAACATTACAGACTAACTAAAGTTAAAAAAGTGAAAAAGCATAACAGGACCCCCTTAAAGGACACACAACCAATTTGTTATTTGTTTATTTTTTTATTTTTTTTCAATTTGCCACAATCTTAATTTTTTTTTTTCAATATGTAACACAATCTTAAAATAAAAATAAAGAAACATTAAGAAAACTCAAAATCCAAAATATTAATAAATACTATAATTGTATATAAATAACATTAAATAGCACTGCTGTACACTCAAAACAACAAATATAAAATTTGTGAAAGTTTAGGCTGGCATGGCACGTGTACTCAAGCATACTCAGTTGCATTGTCTCTTTTGTTCGTCTATGCCTCATAATTGTGTTCAATATGGTGTTGTGAGTTTTAGGCTGAAATGTAAATCTATGTTATTGTCTAAAATGTTCAGAATGAAGAGTTAAGAAAGGAACTCTGTTCAGTGTTGTGACATGGGATCAGTCATTCACTTTCAAATTCTGATGCCCTTCTCATATGCACATACATTTATAAAGAATAAGTCTCGTTCAAACAATAAAAAATCAGCTAGGATAGATAAAGCAAATCAAATGGAAACCTGGAGCAGTGATTCCTTTGCTTAGCAAACTGTCATAGTAAAAGGATAAGTGCAAATGTTGGCAAAATAAAAAAGGACTCCATTTTCCAGGTCCAGTTAAGATATCCAAGGATGTTCATGATGGGACATCATACTGTTCATGATCCTGAACATGTGAGATCCACAGTATGACAGAGGCTTTAACCGCATTGGTTAATCTGAGCCTCAGCTTGCTGTCAATTGAGTGAAACCAGTTTCTCTCTACACGATCGGAGGTCAGATCACTGAACTGAACTGTCAATCTGCTCCACTGGATCACAGAGCTAGAACATGCCAAAACCACCACATTGAGGATTAGTAAAGTTGAATATATGGAGTCAGACTGAGAGGTCAACGACTGTCACTTCCTGTTCAGCCACACCCTCAGGTAACATCACCTTTAATCTCAGAGGTCTTGCATCTCCACCTGAGCCACTAAATGGGGTCAGCTTAAATGACACTAAGAAATACAAAACTTTTAACAAATTATCTTTGCATAAAACAGTATTTTGGCTCCTGTGCAATTTTTTTATCAATTGGTGTTCTTCCTATGGTGTTCTTCTTATTCTTCCTCACGTTGTCCTGAGACCCCAAACTGTATATATGCCCAAGGTTCTCACCATTCCTTTTAGAGATCAGGTGGTAACCTTTAAAAGCTACCCAACACCCCGACCCCCCACACACACATACAGGATAGAAGTGCTACGCATCTATTTGGAACACATACAGAGTTCAAACTGTCTGAACAGCTCTTTGTCTGCTTCGGAGGTCAGTAGAAAGGGAATGCTGTCTCCAAACAAAGAATCTCCCACTGGATGCGATCCTTACAGCCTATCAGGCCAGAGGCATACATCAGAGGTGTTTGGACTTCCAAGTGTGACCCTAAGTGTCGGAACTTCAACACAGCTTCTCCATTCCCTCCATCAGACATTTTTCTTTTTGCTGTCTGTCTCCAAGTCTTTTTAAAAATAACTTTCCTCTGATGTGCTTTCTATACCGTCACAATATACAGGCAGACAAGCCATGGTGTTTTTTATTATTATTATTATTTTGACTTCCATGCAACAAAACCCACAATGTAATTTCAGTCAACTTTGAATAAGAGTTTCTTTGTTTCTTTTACATGTCAGCCCCTGATTTTCATTCTGGTTTTCATTCTCTTTTTAATTGTAATTTGTTTTTTTTTGTGTAGATAACCAGGTTGATTTAAAAAATAAACATATAAATAATTATAATTATAATATTCAAAAGGTAGTTTTTAAGCATTGCTCCAGTTATATTATACTGCATTATAAGTGAAGCTGTGCCACTAAGCAGAAACATGTTATGTCCACGTGTTAAAGTGTAATTTTTGTTCGCATCAGCGTCCACAACTTCTAATCCAACAGACCAAAGTACATCTGTGTTCTCCTGTTGTTTTGGAAGAAACAGATCAATAACAATCTCTCTCCAAAGTAGACCTGCCTGATTAGGGCAGCCTGTAGCATGGCTTCAGACTAGACAGCACAAAATGAGTTTTCATGTTCATGGTTTGAAAAAAAAAATATTTATATATTTTTTTATATACAATATATATATATATATATATATATATATATATATATATATATATATATATAATATTTTTCTTTATTTTTTTTTTATTTGTTGAAAAACTAAAAGGTAAATCCTTATTAGAAACATAGCAATATAATTTCACATAACAATACACACTGGAAAAAGAGATCAGAGTGGCAAAGAGGAATTATTCTGAAAAAAATAAGGATTCACTTCTCTTCCAGTCAGTGTTAATTTTGACACGAAATTTTAATTTAGTTTTAGTCTTAGTCTTTTGACTATAATTCTTTTTAGTTTTAGTCAAGTTTTAGTCATCTGATTTGTTTTAATTTTAGTCTTATTTTAGTCGACTAAAATTGCTTGGTATTTTAGTCGACTAAAATTGCTTGGTATTTTAGTCGACTAAAATAAGACTAAAATCAATAACAGATTTACTAGACAATTTTTTACAGCTGGTATAGGAAACAAACTTAAACAAAATATATAAAACACAAATTCAACTTTATTTCAACACAACTGTGTCTTTATTTCGATTCAAAAGCTTTTATGCAGCAACAAACACTGTCATGATAATGTATACAATAACTAGCTGCCAATTGACCATCAATAAAAGAAAAATAACGTTAGGTCCAGGACCTTAAAGCTTACAGCTGAGCTGAACAATAAGTGCATACATTTAAAGTAAATATTTAATAAGTTGGCAGCCAAGTGGATAAAAAAAGTAACAAGATTTTATAAGGTATTCATTTGTCTAGCAATATTGTATGTTTTAAATATACTATAATACTACAATATTGCTAGATTTGTATGTATAATGATAGGATGTGAACATTCATGTTTCACATGACTAATATAGAAATATTTGTGATATTGTCAACAAGTAGAACATTATAAAATATACTAAACATTAGTATTAATCAAATGTATTTATCATGATATTACGTATTAGTATTGTGCTCGCATCTAATTTGAAGAAGGGACTATTTTACAGTACTTTTCAGTTCGTAATATTTAATGCTACCACATCTACGCACTGCACTATTCCAATTTTGCTTAGCTCAATAAACAAAAGAACATCGTTGTAAAATTACATTTGAGAAAATGTCCGGGTGGCTCGTCTGTAAATGTCTTTTCAAATTGGTTGTGTTCTTGCCACGAATGAGCGCTCTGCGTGCTTTACACTTTGTTCGTCGTCAAACGTGAAGCAACAGCTGCGAATGGAACGGCTACAGCGACCGGAAGTTTGCCGTCACACCGCTGTAGCCAAGAACGTAAAAGTCACTAAGCAACGGTAAAACAGAACAGCGCAACGCAGCATTAATTCATTTATTGAGATCCAAAAAAATATATAATTTAAAAAAGCAAGAGAAGGATTGCTTTTGGCGTTAAATGACAATCTTTTGTCAGAAGAGGAGTTTTTAATATTGTATGATGTAAATAAGTCTAAAAACATAACATTTATTTACCTAACCTCTCACGTTGTAGCGACTCCGGCAAATCAGCTGTTCTCCCTTAGTAGACCGTTAAATTAGAACGTCACAAAGTAGCAGTTAAATTCGCGCAGGCGCAATACAACGCCAGAATGGCGTTGCCGTTCCAACAGAGGCTGTTGCTTAAAGTCCCTATCACCTCTTCGAATGCCGACTTCCCGGGAGCTCATAAAAACTGAAAACCTTCGCTTCACGTCTCAATAAGTCAGGCTCTGATTGGTTCTCTTCTCTCATGCAGTCTGTTCTGTTTTGCCGGTTCTTTTGCTCATTCCTCGCATCTCTGCCGTCTGCTGATTTGATTTTCGTCACAGTCTATTTTCGTCTCGTCCTTTATTCGTTGACGATAATATCAATCAATTTAGTCATAGTTTTAGTCTCCATCAGTGCCTTCTATTTTAGTTTTCGTTTCGTTTTCGTCGGCAAAAATATATTCGTGACGAAAATAATGACGAAAATATTTAGTCAACGAAATTAACACTGCTTCCAGTGACTCTTGCAGAGCATTACTGTGGAAAGGTCTGAAAGAGATCACCAATTACAAGACACCATCCCCCAGCACTGTAGAGAATGAGTTTGAAAAAACAACCCACACCCGCCCTGAAAAACACCCAAAAAGCAAAAAAAAAAAAAAACGAAAAAAAAAAAGCCCCAGGACCAGATTGTTTCACACCATTCTGTCTGAAATCCTGTGCTGACCAGCTGGCCACCATCTTCTCACAGATCTTCAACAGAACACTGGAGCTGGGTGGAGATGATCTTGAGAAATAACAGCATTGCAGGAGAAATGCCCCAGCTTTCCCACCTCACTGTCATGAACACCATTGTAACGACAGTGGAGTCATTCAGGTTCCGGGATTCTACCATCTCCTAGAACCTGAAGTGGGACATTCACATAGACATTGTGAAAATGGCCCAGCAGAGGTAGTACTTCCTTCATCAGCTGAGGAAGTTCAAACTGCCACAGGAGCTGCTCAAACAGTTCTTCTCCACCATAATTGAATCTGTCCTCTGTACTTCTATAACTGTCTGGTTCAGCTCAGCCACGAAATCTGAGCTCAGAAAACTACAGAGGGTAGTCCGGACTGCTGAGCGAATCATTGGTACAACCCTCTCCGCTCTCAAAGAACTGTACCCATCCAGAGTGAGCAAAAGGGCTAACAAAAACCCCCACCTTTCTGAAACACGTCATTTTTTACCAAGCCCATCGTTCTGAATAGCGAGGTGTGCTCTGATTGGCCACCTATCCAGTGCATTGTGATTTGCTGAATGCCTCAAACGTGAGAACACCAGCGTGACAGGACAAAAACACTAAAACCCATTACAAACGAGGCAGTTGTTGCATTCAGTGGGTACATAATTACTGATTATAATGACTTATACTGTCTTTTTACGCATTGAGTTGCAAACGATGCCATCATTTATGGTCGAAGAAACGACAAACAACAAGTGCTACTCTACACTGCTCAACATACACATTTGAAAGATCAGTGGCAAATCCTTTAAATATGTAAATGTACTTACAGACTCTGAGTCAAAATCGCCAGACTTTCCTTGCAAAGAGTGAGGAATGGTCGGCGGCTAGAGTGAGGAAGAGTAGGGGGCTTGAGTGAGGAACGGTCTGCGGCTTGAGTGAGGAATGGCCCATGGCTTGAGTAATGAACAGCTGTGGGCTTGAGTGATGAACGGTTCACAACACGAAGCTGATGTATTTCCTCAGCAACAAGCACAGATTAGCTCTAGACATGAAGAAGCAGATATCGTGCTCTTTTGGAAGGCAAAACTAAATAGTTTTGCTGTCACAATGAAACACACAGCTTCTCCATGGCATGGCTGTAGGGTTTCAGACCCAAATCAGACAATTAAAGATTCGATCGGGAGCATAGTTGAAACATGAGGAGCCGGATTCCACAGAAAGGCTCATGACACAGGATGTTGTTAATCAAATCTTAGCGCCACAAGTCAGAAGCAACCCACTAACTGGCAGTTTGAACAGCTTTCAACATTAGTACAAAAGAACTTTATTATTATTGACCATTCCAATTCGGAAAGGAGATCGTCAAATTTGGGGCAAGGTATCAAGATTCATGCACAGCATGACCATCACATGTAAATCCATGAAGGTAATCATGATCACAGGCTCTTTGGATTGACTTCCCCCACCTAGAAGAAAAGAACAAGACTTAAATTCCTTTAAGGCGACCTTTTAGCCTCTGGTCTCCACAGCATGTCCTTATGTCAAATAATGGCACAGAAACTGCCGAAATACGATATCTAATTGGTTAAGACACCATTTGGGAGGTGACCCACAGCCTGCTTTCTGTTTTAGCTCTTAGCTTTACATTTTAGTTTAAGCTTTTAGCATAAGCTTTGAGCTTTTGCTTTTAGTCATCGTTTGTAGCCATGCTTTTTGCCATTACTTTTAGCGCTCTTTGAGCACCATTCCAGCGTGCTTCGGCTTGCACGCCCACTGCTACTTAGCCACAATGAGAAGAAACACTACCTAGTATTGTCAAACTTTACTTCTGTTCTTTTACTTTAGTTTATTTTATTTTCCTTTGAGAGTTTCGTGTTCTAAGTTAAGTTTTGTAATGTTGAGTCTCTGAGTCTGACCTCGAGTGCCTACCTAAAACTTCAACCAGCCCACAACTCCGCATCTTCAGACAACTCCCCACCACAGGCTTCCCAAGACTGCACTTCAACGACTACTGAACTTCCAGCCAATCAGCAATCTTTTCTGCGACAACAAAGGGAACCCCTTTTACACAGGCAACCTCTGTGACTCTGAGCTGAACTTGTGTATCTAATATAATTGTAACCTCATTGAGTAACTCAATGCGAGGGTTAATTAAGTGATTGATGGTTGTTCATGTCTATGCAATGTCACACATTGCTGTAAACTTGGGATTTCAAATTTTCAGCATCTTTAACTCATTCTTTCCTAACTTTCTCTTTTACTGCAACTTGTGTGAGTGTGTGAGTGCGTTTGCTTATGTGATAGATTAGTTTATATGTCTTAGATTGATCTAATAAAGCCTTATTCATATTGAAAAGAGAAGTATCTTGTGTTTTGTGCTTACAAGCTAATGTCTTAAACTGCCAATCTTGTTACTGTGCTAATTAATAGTGTTTTCACTATACTTTGAATATTAAAGAGCCAGTAAGATGAAAATTCTAAGCTTCCTATCACTGTTTATAAGTACTGTACAATAGGTTTAAATCCATCCAAGGTTAAAAAACATTGTCATTTTGTCAAAATATCATTTTAAAATTACTTCAATTCTCAGAGATCCCCAAACGGTTCGCGCGAAGCTGTTCAAAAGATTCAGTTTCCTTAAACCCCACCTTTCGGTAGCATACTGTGTTCTGATTGGTCAACTAACATAGTCATAGTTAACATAGTTTTGATTGGTTGTTCCGCACACAACTTCATGGTAAACAATGCGTTACCATCTTTTTGGGGTGAATTGTGTTTTATTCCTCTCATTGCGAAGCAAACAGTAAAATAAAAAACTTGAACAGTCTCGCTGCTTTTTCTTCTGTGTGTGCGTATTCAAGCCGTACACTTCAGTTTGAATCTGAATAGCGCATTAGATATAATGAAGGGAGACGTGAAAAACGGACATCGCGTTGTTTTCATATGGATTACTTTATCACAGAATATCTGTTAGCAGCACTTGTTACACTTCATTTTAATGACGTGTTTGAAAATGAAGTTCAGCACAGACAAAGGCTGCAGACAGCACACATACTGATAAGACGCTCGGGAGAAAACAAACACATAACTTCATAATCATACTTCGCGTTGTGATTCGGAGATGCTTGTTGGTCTAAATAAAGTTGGTAATGAACCCTCTTTTATGGCCAAACGCTTTGAAAATCCTGCCTTGTACTCACCGAGATTAGAAAAGCAGTCATCATTGAAATGTTGTGAACACAACAAAAGGGATTTGTTGTACTGGTCTGTTATTGTGGTAAAAATGAATTTTAGCCATTGGTTCTTCTGATCTTCATTCTTTTGCAGTGAAAATAAAACTAACTTGCCTTTACAATTAAAATCACACTGTCTCCTCGACATGATGCCATCACACCAACCAGAGCGTCTGTGTGGGGGGGTGGGGCAGGTCAGAGTTTTGTTTCTCCCACGACGGTAGGCGGAGATTATTATGCAAAGTGTTCCTAGTGACGTACATAGAGATGGGCAAAAGATTTGAAATCTATAACGACTCGTTTTTAGTTTTAGATTTTAGTCTTTGCAACTTTATCGATCTTTTTTATGCACCAAGAGCTTGTAAATTAAATTAACATCATATGGCCCCTTTCTTACAAAAAATATGATAAATGTTTTACTTATTTTAAAATGTATTAACAATATAGTTAAATTACTTGTCATTACTGTCAGCTTGTAAAAATAAACAAATATATAAAATAATATATTAGCTTGGTTGTACACTGCTTGAATTGCTGTTCATCCATCAGTGTAAACTAATATATCACATTCTAATTAGCTGAAATACACTTATTGTTCACACCAATTAAGCACATGTTATCCACATCACAGAACTTGTAGCTCAAATGTGATGATGAATTTCCAGGGGGAAAGATATCTTTCAGATGGATGCATCATGCAGTTGCATTAATCTGATAAGTGAACAATTGTTTGATTCTTGAAGAAATTTGCGAATGGAAATGAGGGTCTAAAATGTACTTTGCTGTGATTTGGATTAGCATACATGATGATGCATGCTTGTTAAATGAGCAGCAATGTGATTTATCTTGCATGTATATCAGTACTGGGGAACATAGTCCATTAAGATGTGGGATCAATTTTATATCTAACCACTTTACTATGCACTTATCCAGCAATAAATATCTTAATGTCTGGATTAATGGAAGAAGAGTGTATAATATTGCATATTTAACAATAATATTTCAAGCGACTTCTTTTGCTAGTCATTAGTTTCACAACATGAAGTATCATCATGAGTAACCCTATTGCTTTATTTTCTTTCATTAAATACATTTTGATGATCAAAGGATGGAAATAAAGATAACTTCTAAAATATCTTAAATAACTTTAAATGATTTATTTTCAGTCCTTTATTGAATAACCGAAGGCAGTTGTTTGTTTTTGTTGTTAGTTTGATTTTGGTTTATTTCTCAGATTACTAATCTATTAAGGTTTTTTTTTTTTTTTTTTCACACTAGGACTACACAGGCTTCTACCAGCACATTCCATCTTTGAGATACAGACTTCTGAATTCAGTCACATCATGTGAGATAGTCATCACCTGCCGAACTAAGTGAACAATCATTAAATAACTTGAATACAATATATTTTATTTCACAGGACTTGCTTCCATTTGTCCATGCATCGGCTTGCCTGTTTCATTCACTGTTAAACTAATAATTTTATCATATTCACTCTTCAAAAACACTGCTTGCACATAGCTGAAATATTAATGTACCCTGACAAAAGGGCCATTACCTTCTCTGTGCTAAAAAAGTATTGTGCTCCTGAGCAATAATGCTCCATATGACCCATGCCACCCCCCCACCGCCCCACCCCCCCATCTCTCTCTCTGAATCAAAGCAGTATAAAACGAATCATGTTGGTCAAACTGTCCCGCAACAAGGCCAAGTGTTAGCTTTTCTATTCTCTTCTATATATATATATATATATATATATATATATATATATATATATATATATATATATATATATATATATATATATATATATATATATATATATATTAATTCAGCAGTATATCACTTGCTAACCAATGGATTATTTGTGGCCATTAGAATAAGAGTCCTAACGGCTGATAAAAACATCACAATAAACCTCAAGTAATCCACACAACGTTAATCCATCAATTAAGTGAAACAAATCTATCCTTGATTAGAGTATTTAACTTGTGGTGGAGCTTATTATGGATGGATGGATGAGAAATGTGAAAATATTCACAACTACTGACTTATCGTGTATATGAAAACAGAATTCAATTATTGCTACTACCAACTGTATATTGAGAGTTTGGCATTACTGTCCCCCTTTTGTATGCACTTCTGTGCCTCCAGAATTTTTCATCCATCTAAAAAATTAAATGGCAGTTTTATATTGGTTAAATAAATTGCATTGGTACATTGTCCCAGAATTGCAGTGCCTTTTCCATTTTCTAACCTCCTCTTTTTATTATTACTTCATTTTCCACTCAAAAACCTTTGGTAAAAACAGCAATTATCCTCATCCCCATTTTACATTATGAATTGCTGAGGCCTCCAACCATGAAGGAGTTGAATAATGGCCAGTGTCAGTGGGTTCAGCTGGGACTAGACCATCTGGATGGCACTCAGGCCCTGGAATGCTAAACTCAGTCCAGATTTGTAAGCTTTTCTGACGTAGGGGTCATAGAAGTCACTGGTTCATATCCAGACATGTGATGTGAATGGGTCTCGATCACCCTGGGCAGTGACCCACAGATAATGTATGATGGATGTTCCAATTTGACAGGGCCAGAACACACATACATGCAACAGCCTGGGTAAATATGGAGCTAATAGCTCTGTTGTATTTTTGTTGGGAAATACTGAAAAATAGATGGTTAGTCCCAGAAAGTGGAAGATAACCTCCTTTTATTGCACATGTGTGTGTGTGTGTGTGTGTGTGTGTGTGTGTGTATATATATATATATATAATTATATGTAATATATATATATGTATATATATATATATATATATATATATATATATATATATATATATATATATATATATATATATATATATAATTATATGTAATATATATATATATATAATTATATATATATATATATATATATATATATATATATATATATATATATATATATATATATATATATATATATATATATATATATATATATATATATATATATATATATATATATATATATATATATATATATATATATATATATATATATATATTTAGTAGATTAATTTGCAGAGATTATTCACATCAAGATTAGCAATGTGCACTAACAAAGTAAATAAGTTTTTATTTAGGCATAATTTAAAACAAAACACAATTTTAATTAAACAAATGCCTATGATTTAATTTGAATGAGTTTTTTTCTCCTACTGTTTCATGATAATTTTATGTTTGGGTCTCAGAGAACCCAGTGCCAAAAAACATAACATTATTTCAAGACTATTACACATATGACAATTATTATTATTTAGTTTCAGAGACACATATAAAACATGAAATAATGAAATTAAATTTATTAATCAAATTTTGTAACTGGATCGTACACTGAAAGCAAAGCAACTTTAGAGAAAATAAATGTTCTATAATATTTAGTACTAGCTTAAAAGTGGTGACTTTATGTACATATGGCAGAAATATATGGAAAAATCAATTAAAGACATAATCAAACAGATGACAAACACTTAACAACAATTAGTATTATTATGTATTATCAAACTTACAAGAAAATGTGGTGGTTGTGTATGTTGTTTCAGGGTTGGCATCATCTGAGGTCCTCTGAGGGGTTGCCATCATCTATTCTCAGGTATTCTGAATCCAGACTGAAGCTTGTGTAAATCCCATGGAAGGCTATTCCAGAGCCAAATCGTCCCCTTGGAATTATAAGGTTCTATCTGCATTCCAAGTTGTTTTGAGATATTGAGCTTCAAAGTTTTTGTGTTCCATTTGACTGTGTACATAGAACCTTATATATATATATTTTTTTAAATAAAAAGTCCCATAATGTACACAACATTAAAAAAATCTTGACACAGAATAAGAATATGTGAACAACTAAATTTTGTCAAAAATATCAGATAGAACCATACAATTTTAAGGGGACAAAATGCGTAAAAAAGCTCCACCACCTTTAGTTAAAATGCTGCAGTGGTCTGAAAGATGCTGCTGATAAATTAGTGCAGGAAGAGATGTTTTCTTGGACTGATGGGCTTCATTTATACTGCAGTACAGCACCGTTTCCTTCATCTATCAGAGTGTTTCTACACAACTGACATTCAGCAGGCCAAACTCATATAGGATGTGATGTAACAATCATTTAGAATTCTATGAGAGCATTTTTTAAATAGATAATTACATTGATTGTTTAAACACTTTCTTTAAAGCAAGTGCTCAAAGATTTTCAAAGGGAAATAAACTGATCAGCTTATTTTAATAGCCATCACTGCATGTTACACAATGTAGGTTGTCTCATGTCAGCCCATCATCTCAGCAAAGTGACTGCTTAAACACAGGACAGGGCAAAAGAGCAGTCACACAAAAAGGATGTCATATCCCAAGATCACAAAGGTGAGTGATGAGTACACTGTCTTCTCACTATCTTCTAACTGTCACTATTGATTCAAATAATGTCCAACCTCCCTGCTGTCTTTGAAATTATATCAAGTGTTGTTTGCCATGAGACAAGTCTGTCCTTTTATCAAGGTTAGCCCTGAAGGACACTGCAGAGGCCATTGAGATTCTTGAAGTCTCCTTCAGAGTGCTCCCAGTCATCCATTTATACTCATACACATTTATATGCACACACAGAGACAACACACTCATGTGATGTGACTTGATTAAAGGTCAGCCTCTTCTTTGTGGAGACTCATACCTACACTGAGTTTATAGGGAAAATGAAGGGGTTATTTCCATACCTCCAGAAACTGCTGAATAATTCTCAGCATTACCTGTGTACTCCAAGCAGCGCAAAATGTGCTGCAGCATTGTTCAAGCAGCCAAAATAAGAGAGTGGAAGGATTGCATGTATTACATCAGCCTTGTTTCACTCCACATTATTTACAAATGATGCATTACAAAGATATTTTTTGTAAGTATGTATAAGTATATATATATATATATATATATATATTATATATACACACACACATACCAGTGCCATTAAGTTCTACAGAAGGTGGCACCAGCACCTGACAGTAAAGCATTCACTGTAATCACACATGTACATCTCAGATATGTCTATTTGATGTCTGCTTTTACATATGCAAGATGTATTTTTAATAGTGCTTGCTCATACATCTCTAACATGTTTCCTGTCAGATGTCAAATGTAAAACTGCTTCTGAGAAGATATCATATTACCAAGCAGATGTTTCCCAGATCCTACAGATGTACTTGTGCTGTCTGCGTAGTTGAGATGCAGATACAATTAACTTTTATTACTGTGATTCATAATGTCTAAATATACTTTAATAAATACATACTGTACATACACACACATTCAGTAATACATTAAAGCTTTGAAGTGCTGGGAAAAGTTAAAAAGTAAGGAAAAAATTTGACCATTTCTGCCACAAGTTGTTCCTATGTGCACAGGCCTATTTAAAGGGTTAATGGTCCCACCTAGTGATCAACTGTAAAAATACTTTTTTTTTTACCTCTTACCAAAAGGGAAAACCACAAACAATCAAGAATGCATGATTACATAGTGTCATGGCTTTGAAATAAAAAAAAAAATGTCATTATAATGGAAGTCACTGGGGCAAAAACAGCCACCAACAACAAATTAGGAAGAAAAATAAATAAATCTAATGCTGCACAAAAACTAAAAATGCATCAAAGCCAATGTTGCTACTAATCTTTGACATGCCCAAGATGGTATAAAAAAAAAAAAAATCCAGCCACAATTACTTTTATATTGAAAATAAGTCATGTTGTGTGTGTTTTTTCCCCCCAAATCAGTGACATCATTTATGAACTTGGCAATTAAAGAGTTAAGATCTTGGATTTTTTAAAAACATTTGGTAGTTTTGATCAGGACTGAGGTTGATTAACAGATTTTTGCAAAAAAAAAAGAAAAAAAAAATATGAATCTGATAAATTTTTACAGCAGTTTAATTGAGTGGATGTTTTCATCCCGAACAACTCGAAAGGGTAGTGAATTTGAACAATCCACAAGGGTTAAATCTTTTTTTGTGGTGGGCCGTGGAAATTGCTTTACAGTCTGGACCTTGGCATCCATGGGACAGACAAAACTCTGAACAACAACGTTCCCTAGGTATGTGACCGTAGCCTTGGCAAACTCACACTTTGCCAAGTTAATAGTCAACCTGGCAAACCAAAAGGCATCACTGTATAAGAGAACAAACCAGATGGAGTTATAAAGGTAGCAATTTCACAAGCTCTTTTGGTAAGGGGTACTTTCCAATAACCTTTTAGAAGATAAAATTTGCTAACATACTTTGCTGACCCAACTTGATCAATACAGTTCTCCATCCTAGGAAGAGGATAAAGGTCTGCTTTAGTAACATTGTTAACTTTTTCTATAATCAGTGGAGGGTCTGAAAGTGGAATCAGACTTTTTGACCAGAAGACATGGTGAAGCCCAATTCGAACAGCATGGCTCAGCAATACCATTGTCCAACATATACTCTATCTTTGTTTCCAATTGCAGTCTCTTCTCCTCAGATACACGATAAAATCTCTGTTTGATAGGCTTAACATCTCATGTCAATGCCGTGCTCAATTAAATGGGTTTGCGATGGATTATCAGAAAACAAAACAGGGTAGTTTCTGATAAGTGCTACCAATTCATCACGCTTCTCAGAGTCTAATCTACCAAAACCCCAAGGTTTTGCAATGTCTGGGAATTTTTCAACCGACCTTGCAAGACTTCATCAGAAACCTTAACGACCTCCTCTTCTCCCCCCTCCACAAAGCTAAAGCCACAAGATGCAGTGAAGGGAGCAGCAGTCAACGTCGACCTCACCACTGGAGTGTCTTCAACTTTGTTTTGATCATGGGAGCAGTGGTGGACGAAGTACACAAATCAAGTACTTGAGTAAAAGTACAGATACATATGGTAAAATATTACTCCAGTAAAAGTAAAAGTACTCCTTTTTCAATTTTACTCAAGTGAAAGTACAAAAGTACTCAATTTTTTATGTACTTAAGTAAAAAAGTACTGCAAGATAAATGTTTGCAATTTTATATAGGCTACTTAATTTAATTTTATATTAGCACATTTGTTTTATAATCCTACTGCTCAAAATACCTTGGATTTTTTCCAAAATAACCACTATATGGAGTCAAGATATTTTTTTTTTGTTTATATGGACTATGCTGATGAGAGTAATGCTCACTGTGAAGCTTACACTGTGATGTACCTGAGAGAAAACAGAGATGACCATCTGATTTTCACCAGTAAGAAAAAAGTATTTTAAAGTTAGTTGTTTTACAGAACATCAAAATTACAGTACAGACCAAAAGTTTGGACACACCTTCTCATTAAAAGAGTTTACTTTATTTTCATGACTATGAAAATTGTAGAGTCACACTGAAGGCATCAAGGGCTATTTGACCAAGAAGGAGAGTGATGGGGTGCTGCGCCAGATGACCTGGCCTCCACAGTCACCGGACCTGAACCCAATCCAGATGGTTTAGGGGTGAGCTGGACCGCAGACAGAAGGCAAAAGGGCCAACAACTGCTAAGCATCTCTCGGGGAACTCCTTCAAGACTGTTGGAAGACCATTTCAGGTGACTACCTCTTGAAGCTCATCAAGAGAAAGCCAAGAGTGTGCAAAGCAGTAATCAAAGCAAAAGGTGGCTACTTTGAAGAACCTACAATATGACATATTTTCAGTTGTTTCACACTTTTTTGTTATGTATATAATTCCACATGTGTTAATTCATAGTTTTGATGCCTTCAGTGTGAATCTACTATTTTCATAGTCATGAAAATAAAGAAAACTCTTTGAATGAGAAGGTGTGTCCAAACTTTTGGTCTGTACTGTATATATGACATGATAATAAGGCCTGAAGTTAGGAAGAACATTTTAAGGAAAAAAATAATAAAACAAATTTCATAATGATTTTTTCCTTCTCAAATCTTGTCTGTGGTTTAAAAACACCCCTAGCCAAACGGGGTGCATCTCTTCCCACTGATAATTACTGTAGTTACCATGTTCTGAACATTACATCCTTTCTTTTCTAACCAGATGTAATCTATATATATATATATATATATATATATATATATATATATATATATATATATATATATATATATATATATGTGGCTGAATAAAAATATTTGGACATTATAAAAATTACATCAACTTAGCACTAACAAGCTTGTTAGCTAGACAGTTAGCATCAGCTAACAATATTTACTTATTTTCAGTACGGTGAACATTCATGTCTGTGTACTCGTCTATTTAATCCAAACAATATACATAACGTTACTGTCGATAAACAATATAAAAACAGACGTAACATAGGACATTTTAATAAAACTGTTAACATTACGGCAGCGGTGAATTTGAACGTGCATGAGTTATTGTATTTAATCTGTGTTAGTTTGTTTTTTTTTTTTTTTTTTTTTTTTTTTTTTTTTTTACGTACAATTGATGTGTCTGCATCGTCTGCACTCGAGCATTTCAGTGGGCTTAAATAGATCACTCTTTACAGGATTCAGTTTTGACCTAAATATGATTTTCAGTTACAATAATTAATCCAAAATTTCGACACAACTTACTTTTAGCAACATCAGACGCACGCGCGCTCACAAGATCTCCCGGTTCTTACTTCTGGAGACTCGCACTAAACGGTTCATTTGAATCAGTGAGTGGTCGACTCCAGAACAGCTGCAATCGGATCATTCTAATTCGTAAACGAATCGTTTGGTGCGATTCGCGATCCGATTTAAAAGTTTATTTTGAAAAGACTCAGTTCCTTCATGATGAATCAGACACCGCTTCTGCGTGTCGGAGCACGTGATATATTATAGGGAGTAACGATATGTTTTATGAAATGTAGTGAAGTAAAAAGTACGATTTTATGCTTTGGAATGTAGTGAAGTAAAAGTAAAAGTTGCTCAAAATAAAACTACTCCAGTAAAGTACAGATACTTGAAAAATGTACTTAAGTACAGTAACGAAGTAAAGCTACTCCGTTACTGTCCACCACTGCATGGGAGTGATAACATTTTAACAGGTCCACATTGCATAATTTAGAGGACTTCCCTATGACCAGGGGTTTCAATAAGATAGTTCAAATCTGACACTTTGCGCAACACAGTGAAAGGACCACAGTATTTTGGCTGGAAAGGTGAACTTACAAGAGGCAAAAGAGTGAGTACACGATCAGTGGGACTAAACTCGCGCAACTCAGCCTGTCCATCATATTTCAGTTTCATTTTCTTTTGAGAAAATTTTAGACTTTCCTTTGCTAGTTCACCAACCCTATAAAACTTCATCCTAAAAACATTTACATAGTCAATAAGGTTCAGAGGAGGTTCCTCAGGCAAACAACCATCCTTATTGAGATTGTATTGCAGCAACCTGGTCTCACAGAATTCCGTGAAATGTCCACGGGTCCTTAACTCAAAATCCGTGAAGCCATCACGGAATTGCCCCAAATTCCGTGACCCGGCCACGGATATTTCTCCAACGCAAGTCAATGACACTGACCTCCCGTGATCCACACACGGATACCCGTTTCAATGAAGGAGTACAGAACTCGCTGAACGGACGTGCTTTCTCAGTTGGAAACTCAACATTTGACGTATTTGTTTCTTTTCCAATATCAAATGCCATAATGACATTAACCAGACAGCTGTTGTAGTTATTGCATTGTCCTGTCATCATAAAAATTACGTTTGTTTCAGTTACAAAAGTCCCGTGATGGCACGGACCTCCACAACCTGACCTCACTCACTTGTTTAGGAACTTACAAGCTTTTCGTCGACACTGTTGCAATGACATGTAATTAACTTGCCATTTTTTCTCGTCCTGTCATCATAAAATCCAGTTTGATGGCGTTTTACACACATTTTGTCTATAGTCAGAACTAAAATCTGTGATAGGAGCACGGAGTGAGTCTGTGCTTAGATCACGGATAACTCTAACGCAAGTCAATGACACTCATCTTCCGTGGTCCGTACACGGATCGTTTCAGTGATGGAGTACAGACCTCACTCAATGGACGTGCTATCTCATCCAGAAACGCAACATTTGAAGTATTTATTTTTTTCAACACCAAATACCATGACCAACCTGACTGTTATTGTAACTATTGCATTGTCCTGCCATCATACAGATTCACTTTGATTCTGTTAGCCTAACTAAAATCTGTGATACGAGCACGGAGTGAGTCTGTGCTGAGATCACGGATAACTCTAACGCAAGTCAATGACACTCATCTTCCGTGGTCCACACACGGAAACCCAGTCTCACGGCAGTTCGTGATTTTGTCACGTAATTTAATCTATTTATTCGTGGCAGGCACACGTTTATTTCCTTATTTTCATGATTGCAGCACGTTTTTTTAAACTAATGCATTTCAACTGGAGGCATCTTTCGTGCATCAGCACAATATTTTCTGATTAATTATTATTATTATTATTTATTTTTTTCACAGGACAACAGAAGAAACTCACTGAAACTTGAAAAAAAAAAATCGGAGCTTAACTTACTGTACAAAACTGAGCAACATACTGTATTGCTGGTGACAAAAACACATTAAAACTTTTTTAGCTGTAAAATGCGCAATGGTTCTTTTTTTACTTTTTCATTGATTTTTATTTTTTTCATAGGCCTAGATTTAATTTTTTTTAATTACAGAATTCAATATCAAGTCCTTGACACATAACTGTAACACATTTTCACATTAAGAAACAATTTAGTTTAAATAAAAAGAACAAAAAATATCTAAAAATAAATAAATTATTTATTAGCGATAGGCCTACAGATTTATTTTTTTTTAATTTATTTTTTATTTTTTTACTTTAGACTCTAAAGTTAAAAGTTTTTATTAAGGCTATTGTAAAGGCTTCTTAAAAATGATGTCGCTGATGAGCCTCTGATCGCTGTCAGATTCTGTGATATGAATGTCCGCTAATGGGTTTAGAATGAGCCCCGCTCGGCCCGTGTTCTGGCTTACTGTAATATGTCACCTGTAATAAGACCGAAATAATATAATTAAAATAAAGAAATGAATGAATACATGATAACATCTAAATAAATGTTGATAGATTTAGCGTTATAGTTTTAAAAATATTAATAAACAGCAAATCAACACAGAAAGACCTAAATAATAATAATACATAATTAATAAACAGCGCCGCCCCTCCCACTACGCGCATCACGCGCTGTGCGTCAACCCCAAAGCGTCAAAAACTGAAGCGTGGTCAAGCGCCTCTAGCGTCACTGACATGAGATGTTTATCGCTTTGAAATCACGTTCAAGAAGTCTCATTCAGCACACATCGCGATACTTTCCATCAGTTTGCAAGAGCCGCAGGTTGGGTGAGTTATACAGTCTATGGTGAGTAGTAGTAAATATGCTCTTTTAATGCCTGTCCTAAAACGTATTCTGTCTTCTTTATTAATCAGATGAGCGCCTTATGTTTACTCTCTGTATTACATCGGTCATCCGAGGCTGTCTTTGAGTTTCATTGTGTTTAACTAAATGAACACAGCTGCTAACTGGTTAAACTCTATCGGTCAAGTGACGTGACGTGACGTGCCACAGACCTGGGATCCGTTTTATATTCATTTCAGGTTCAAAGATGTAAGTTGTATTTGTAGTAAAATCATGGTAACCATGACACCTACAAAAGTAGGTAAAACCCAGTAAACAAGACATTTACCATGTTTTTTGTTTTGTTTTTACCACAGTAACTGTAGCTTTACTGTAGTATAGTAATAGCACATTAATCACCAAATTAACTATAGTTGTACCACTGTAATGGTAGTGTTTTAATGTGCTTTTATATGACTTATTTCACAGTAATCACATTTACTGTACCATGCTTGTAATACCTTTTTAATGTAAAAAAAAAAAAAACATTTTTCCCATCTTGCAGTTCAATTCATATTTGTTTATATCTTAAATATTTTGCTCACAGATCACTATTAACATTCTGTATATAATTCTGTTTTATTTTCTTTCCCCTTGTATTAATTTTTTAGCTGAAAAGACGTAAAGTAAGCAGTCACCCCAGTGGTGTTTGTGGAGAGGTATTCCTTCAGAAATGGAGAAGACAGAAAGCTGCAGAGGCAGGTTGGTCTGTGATAGTTTGTCCCTTTTATCAAACATTCCTGTTGTTATCATTTGCACAGCATTTTGTTGTTTCTTAAACTGTTGTACGGTCCAAATACCCACACTTGCCATCTTTGCACATTTCCTTTATTTGGCCCAAGTGAGCATGAAGATCACAATGTGTGTCGATCTTAACATGACAAAGTTCGTTTAAACTTTGTATTTTAAAAGAAACTTCTAAATGTCTTTTCAATAGTCCCTAATAATACATTTTAATGCGCTTTTCTAGAACCCAAAGCGCTAAAATTAGCGCCCTATTAACCCTATTAAAGATGACAATTTATTTTGTGGTGCTTCTAATTAAGTGATAAAAAGAAGTTACAAATGATGTACAAAATAAATATACTTTTCTGTGCACCAAGAAAACATGCAACACTTTGTTTTACTACTAAATTAGTCTCAATTTCTAATTATTATAATTAATATTTCACAAACATTGGAAAGTTGCGTGACCTCCTGTGAGATCTCTGCAAAAAGTCTCACATTATTTCCAAAACATGATGCATGATGGGATACACTAAGCGTTGTATAGCGCTCCGGAGCAGTATTGGAGAGGTTTAGTGTGTGTTAAGGACACTGTGCTTTGGCATTATTAAGACCGGGGACAGTCTCATAGTCACGTACACACACTCTCAAGTGAATAAGACCTCAAGTGTGGGTATCTGGAAAGGGGAAAAGTCTTTAAAATGATCCCTAAATACAGTCGCACGTCAAAGTCTTAATAATTCACTAATTCAATTTAACACTTGTATGATATTGTACAAGCCCCTGGACAATCTCATCTGACACTATCACAATATTGGAAAATCAGTTGCCCCACACAGTCAGAAAGTTTATATTGTTCATTGGCTTCTCATTAAATTACTTCAGATAAGCCCCATCAGTTCATGTTCCCACTATACGTGATCTCCATGACTAGATATTGCTATTAATGACTTGCTTTTAATAATGGATGCATTTAACATTTAATTATACAGCATCTTTGCAGATTATGCTTTCATGGTCTAAAAAAAACACAGTAATGTTGCATTTAATTACATAATATTTCTATCCTTTCTGTCTTACAGGATTGTTTCCAGATAACACTGTAGTTCTCCGTCATGCACAAGGACTCACCTCTTTAACTCTTTAACCCCCCCCCCCCCCACACACACACAGAGAAATGGTTCCTGGATCAGTGACTCAAGACTTTGCAGTGGTTTGATTTCTGCAGAAGATGTAACTTTGTTTTAATTAACCTTATAATGAATACATTGTGACCTTCCAGCAACCCATATACTGTACTGTATACAGAACCAGTGATGACAACAATAGTTAAAAAATAGCATTTATCATATTGATAAAGCATTGTGTTCTCTTTGTCAAGCTTCATACAGTAAACTTTACTTCTGGTGCTTTTATCATAAAAAAGCTTCAGTTCTCATCAGGAGTTTTAGTAAAGGAACTTATTCATGCACAGCAATCCCCTAGTTCCAGTCATGAAGTGAATGATGTTATTGTTAAAGTTATATTTCTGCATTTTTATGTAGCAGGTGTTTGTTTTCCTGAACACTTTATCTTTCTTCCATTGTTCGGACAATC
The DNA here is from genome assembly GCF_003368295.1 of Carassius auratus. Classification (NCBI taxonomy): domain Eukaryota; kingdom Metazoa; phylum Chordata; class Actinopteri; order Cypriniformes; family Cyprinidae; genus Carassius; species Carassius auratus. The sequence goes on along the minus strand of NC_039274.1, from coordinate 8,161,570 downwards.
AGTGTTTACGTGATGCTCTGCTGATTGAGTTTTATAGATGATATTGCACACTTGACATGCATGTCTTCATGATGTTTTTTTGTGAGTTTGAAACATTAAGTGTTGTATCACTTTTTGGTCAATAGAATATTTTAAGAAAATGTATAGTTTTACGGTGTTCTCTGAAAGATATATACCATATTTATAATGTTTTGTTTTTTAATAAAAGAATTTGCACACTGAAAAATGTTAACGTTTACAACATAACTGCCTTTTTTTTCTTCATAGTTTTATTCTTTAAAAACGAGCTTGGAGACAGTGCAGTAATATGCGCACTTTGTCTTTAAATGAGTTTGACATATCTATTAATACTGGAAAACTCTTACAAAATTATATATGTTCATTATGCTTTATTTCAGTTTTTATTACTAGAGATTAATTGGTAAAGCAAGGCAAATCACAGAAACAAATTTAAATAATTTAATAACTTAATAATTTCACTCTTTACTTTTTATTAGTAAATGCTCTTGTCTTTGGTCAGGAAAAAATTTATCTTTTAAATTGAATGAAATGAATCTATTGGTTAGATAAGATACAACTGTGACTGTGCAGTTCACATCACGTGTTGTTCTACACACACGTACACATCGATATTGCCAAATTGTTGTCAAGCTGAATAACAATAATTTCTGTATTTGCATTATTGTTGGAAGGTGTAGACGTTAATAAAACACTATCTAATAGGTGGCAAATTAAATTATTGTTAACCAATCTATCCCTTTAGCCGAAAAACGGAAAACAGCGTTCATGAATGACAATAAATGGTTAAGGAAGTGTGATGACGCTGCTCAGCTTTGATGTCATTGGCTGTGAATGTCCCTTGTCATCGCAGGACTGTCTGTGGTTGGATTATCTTTTAACCCATATTAAACAGCGAATCATGTTACAAAAGTATGTTTTGCTGCTATTATCACATTAATTAATATATTAAGTCAACATTGGGTGTTTCTATGTTGAGAAAAATCACCTTTTTACCGAGATCCTAACACTAACCCTAAGAATAACTTCAATGAACTACAAAAAACAGCGCCTAGTATTCCCTTTCCATAGATAGAACGATGGAGGCTTATGGGTAATGTAGTTTAAAAAGTTTTATTAACGAAATGAAATAAATAATATATTGAATGGTAAACTAGACATATAAATATGTTCACTGTGTAAACCACTATGATATATTTGAGAGGCATGGTGAAATTTAGTATTTTAGAGTATGCAATATGTAAAATGCCTTTATGCCACCTTTCCATTCATTTCTGAAAACTGTGCCCAACATTATTTTATCAGCATAGCATAAGTAGTAATCATGCTGATTTTCGCTTTGATATGTTAATTGGACTCTGATTTACAGCCTTTTGAAATGTACAGTTTTTGGCTCTTCCGGGGGGTGCTACTGGGCCCCTGGGGGTAGAAGGGCAGTAAAACCTACATATATGTATTCTCCTCATCATGGACAACAAACTGAGCTGAGTCACATTTATATCTGACAGTTTTCACAGTCCTCTGTTTTCTAATTCTTACATCATTGCTATTATACCTTTTGACAGGACATTGTGAGGCCATCTGATGAAACATGGAAAAATTACAAAGAAATGTTTTGATAATAAAAATAATAGATTATTTATTTGATTTTTGAAGTAAACATCAATAAATATAATGGATGAACCTGCAACAACATGCCATTATCTATTCCCCACTGTTAAGCAGTAATCAAGGACAATGTATACACATTGTGATACTTCACTATTACACAAGGACAAATTCATTCATATATATATATATATATATATATATATATATATATATATATATATATATATATATATATATATATATATTACTAATAACTAATTAGCAAAAATCAGTGTAAAAATGTCCTCTCACCCCTGTCTCTTGCTCCTCATGTGCTGGACATCGGTAATGTGTGTGCTCTTGGTTTTAATGCAGTACAAGATCCACGTTGATCATTCCTGCTACATTCTCAGTTATCCCTCAAGTGTTTGTAACTATAAAGCCCATGGCACCATCTTGTAATGCAAAATAATTAATCTCGTAACTCCCTTTCTTTCACAAAACAATTGCCATTTGTTACTAAATATAAACAATAATAACTTTCTGGTGTACTGATGTCCCAGATGTCATTAATCTGATCAAATATTTTTATGTCTTAAGTAAAAAATAATCCCAATGATTATGTAGTTTTTCCAAGTCTAAAATAAACACATATGAGCCTACCTAAAATGATGTATTTAACAAGAATCTTCAGAACACAATATTCGTCATATTCATTTTATTGAAGCATAGACTATAAAGATGATAAAGTAGCATCAAGACAAATAAGATTCAAGGAAAATAATTATTCATAATCAAAAATACATTAACCTCATATATTAATCAGTTCACACAGATGAGTGATGAAATGTCCTTAAAAGTCACAGTCCCATCCAGTCAACTGTGATACAGATCATGTGATACATATAAGACATTTGATACTGTTTCAGAAAATAATGATTCCTCATCAACACATCTAAACTGGTTTCATCGTGATCTTCTCTCGTGTCTGGAAACAGCTTGTGGTTGATGTCCAGCACTGATGTGGTGTAGCTTGTTCTCAGCCAGAAGATTAGATTAGATTAGATTAGATTCAACTTTATTGTCATTATGCAGAGTACAAGTACAGAGCTAATGAAATGCAGTTAGCATCTAACCAGAAGTGCAAGAATATAGTGTTTTATATACATAAAAGTGCAGAGTAAGTAAAGCTATGATATACACAATTTACAGTGGAGTTGCTATATACAATATTGATCAGAGTATATACAGAATATAAATATGAATTTAATGTAGGGATTGTATGTACATTATGAACAGAGCAAAGAAGAATTATATATACATTATGAATAGCAGGAACTTGAGAACAGTGGTAATAAATACAGTTGAATGAGTGTGCAAAAGTATAGTTTAACAATTTATTATATGCAAAATAATAGTAGTGCAATTATATTTATTGTAGAAATAGTTTACTGTGCTTGTACAGTAACAGCTTTAGACAGTTTATAGTGTAATGGATTTAACCATGTGCAGTCTGTGCAAAATATGAGTAGTGCAATACATGTATGTAAAGTACTGTGACCAGTGCAGTAAAAGAGCAGGTACTAGTTCGAGAGTGTACGCTCCTGTAACGCCTGCCGGATGGAAGGAGGGTGAAAAGTCCATGGTTAGGGTGAGAGGCATCCTTGATGATGTTTCTTGCCCTACCCAGACAGCGCTTCTGATAAATGTTCTCTATGGAGGTTAACTGGGTGCCAGTGAGATCTCCCAGTCCTAAGATCCCAGACCTGGTCAAAGTGAAACAAACAATCCAGATGAAGTTGTTTAATGGACATAGAGCTCATCTTATGTTCTGTGTGATTTTAGCAGGGTGAGTAACTATGACCCTTGTAGTACTGTACACTTACCATTCTTCAAGCTGTTTTAAGATCTTTTGAGAAGCTTTTTCTCTGAAGACAATTTACCACATCCTCTTCTTTCACTCCTTTCAAGAGCATCACTTGGTCAAAACCCCTCATTTGGTTGATGAGATCATCTGTACAAAGTAAAATTGTTAAAATACTGCAATAAACAATTTCATTATGCAAGAATTTAGAAAAAGTTACAGAGGCAAAGGACTTGCTCATGAGACTGCATTAGCATGTGTACTTCTCAGAGACTCTAGAATTCATCTGTTGTTGCAGTAAATGTGTTTTCTTCCTCTAGAATCTTTCTCCAGAGCTAATGACTTCTCTCACAAATGTGTTTTAGTCTGTGCAGTGTAAGGCTTTGCTCAAACCAATCAACTATCAATTCACAATTTATAACACAACATTCACAAAACAGTGAGATAATGTCAATTGGTGTTTATATCAATTAAACCACTTTTATGACACTTGTATGCTTTTAAGAATAACAGGTGGTGTTTTTTTAAAACTTTAGATTAAAAATGTTCCAGTCAAACTTTGCTAACATGCTATAATTATTATAGCTGTATCAAATAAAATAAAATAAATATAAAAACATTGGAAAGAATAATTACGGCTGACATGACCAGTCCTGTGAGAGATCATCATAAAGTCCTGTAACACAGCATTGCTTCAACACACACATACCAGAGGACTTCTGTTTGCTTGAGCACAAGATGACCATCTTCATTTCTCGTCCTGAGCAAATCATTTCCTTGGTCTTCCTTCTCTTCTGTGAAACAAGATAATCTTACTCTGTGTGCAATGAGCAATATTTCTCATTAAACATATAATTAAGTTAATTTAAAGTAAGATTCAGACCAGAGCATTTGATGAGTAAACAAATGTACCTGGGAAGAGCTGATCGTGGCAAGAGTCGCTGAGACTCAGTAATAGCTCTTTTAGTTTTTAGGAAGGTTTGTGAGGGTTGGCTCCCCAAAAACTTCTGAAAAAGAAGAACAGCATTATCTGCAAACAATCCTGTAAGACAGAAAGAAAGGAAATATTATTTCATTACATGCAACTTATACATTACTATATACTTTAACTTATACATTACTTACATACATTATTTTTTAGACCATGAAAGCATTAGTGAATTATTAAGACTTTGATGTGGGACTGTATTTAGGGATCATTTTAAAGACTTAAAATGAGGTCTTATTCACTTGAGAGTGTGTGTACGTGACTATGAGACTGTCCCCGGTCTTAATAATGCCAAAGCACAGTGTCCTTAACACACACTAAACCTCTCCAATACTGCTCCGGAGCGCTATACAACGCTTAGTGTATCCCATCATGCATCATGTTTTGGAATTAATGTGAGACTTTTTGCAGGGGTTTAACAAGAGGTCACGCAACTTTCCAATGTTTGTGAAATATTAATTATAATAATTAGAAATTGAGACTAATTTAGTAGTAAAACAAAGTGTTGCATGTTTTCTTGGTGCACAGAAAAGTATATTTATTTTGTACATCATTTGTAACTTCTTTTTATCACTTAATTAGAAGCACCACAAAATAAATTGTCATCTTTAATAGGGTTAATAGGGTGCTAATTTTAGCGCTTTGGGTTCTAGAAAAGCGCATTAAAATGTATTATTAGGGACTATTGAAAAGACATTTAGAAGTTTCTTTTAAAATACAAAGTTTAAACGAACTTTGTCATGTTAAGATCGACACACATTGTGATCTTCATGCTCACTTGGGCCAAATAAAGGAAATGTGCAAAGATGGCAAGTGTGGGTATTTGGACCGTACAACAGTTTAAGAAACAACAAAATGCTGTGCAAATGATAACAACAGGAATGTTTGATAAAAGGGACAAACTATCACAGACCAACCTGCCTCTGCAGCTTTCTGTCTTCTCCATTTCTGAAGGAATACCTCTCCACAAACACCACTGGGGTGACTGCTTACTTTACGTCTTTTCAGCTAAAAAATTAATACAAGGGGAAAGAAAATAAAACAGAATTATATACAGAATGTTAATAGTGATCTGTGAGCAAAATATTTAAGATATAAACAAATATGAATTGAACTGCAAGATGGGAAAAATGTTTTTTTTTTTTTTTTTTTTTTTTACATTAAAAAGGTATTACAAGCATGGTACAGTAAATGTGATTACTTACAACTTACATCTTTGAACCTGAAATGAATATAAAACGGATCCCAGGTCTGTGGCACGTCACGTCACGTGACCGATAGAGTTTAACCAGTTAGCAGCTGTGTTCATTTAGTTAAACACAATGAAACTCAAAGACAGCCTCGGATGACCGATGTAATACAGAGAGTAAACATAAGGCGCTCATCTGATTAATAAAGAAGACAGAATACGTTTTAGGACAGGCATTAAAAGAGCATATTTACTACTACTCACCATAGACTGTATAACTCACCCAACCTGCGGCTCTTGCAAACTGATGGAAAGTATCGCGATGTGTGCTGAATGAGACTTCTTGAACGTGATTTCAAAGCGATAAACATCACGCTTCAGTTTTTGACGCTTTGGGGTTGACGCACAGCGCGTGATGCGCGTAGTGGGAGGGGCGGCGCTGTTTATTAATTATGTATTATTATTATTTAGGTCTTTCTGTGTTGATTTGCTGTTTATTAATATTTTTAAAACTATAACGCTAAATCTATCAACATTTATTTAGATGTTATCATGTATTCATTCATTTCTTTATTTTAATTATATTATTTCGGTCTTATTACAGGTGAAATATTACAGTAAGCCAGAACACGGGCCGAGCGGGGCTCATTCTAAACCCATTAGCGGACATTCATATCACAGAATCTGACAGCGATCAGAGGCTCATCAGCGACATCATTTTTAAGAAGCCTTTACAATAGCCTTAATAAAAACTTTTAACTTTAGAGTCTAAAGTAAAAAAATAAAAAATAAATAAAAAAAAAATAAATCTGTAGGCCTATCGCTAATAAATAATTTATTTATTTTTAGATATTTTTTGTTCTTTTTATTTAAACTAAATTGTTTCTTATTGTGAAAATGTGTTACAGTTATGTGTCAAGGACTTGATATTGAATTCTGTAATTAAAAAAAATTAAATCTAGGCCTATGAAAAAAATAAAAATCAATGAAAAAGTAAAAAAAGAACCATTGCGCATTTTACAGCTAAAAAAGTTTTAATGTGTTTTTGTCACCAGCAATACAGTATGTTGCTCAGTTTTGTACAGTAAGTTAAGCTCCGATTTTTTTTTTTCAAGTTTCAGTGAGTTTCTTCTGTTGTCCTGTGAAAAAAATAAATAATAATAATAATAATTAATCAGAAAATATTGTGCTGATGCACGAAAGATGCCTCCAGTTGAAATGCATTAGTTTAAAAAAACGTGCTGCAATCATGAAAATAAGGAAATAAACGTGTGCCTGCCACGAATAAATAGATTAAATTACGTGACAAAATCACGAACTGCCGTGAGACTGGGTTTCCGTGTGTGGACCACGGAAGATGAGTGTCATTGACTTGCGTTAGAGTTATCCGTGATCTCAGCACAGACTCACTCCGTGCTCGTATCACAGATTTTAGTTAGGCTAACAGAATCAAAGTGAATCTGTATGATGGCAGGACAATGCAATAGTTACAATAACAGTCAGGTTGGTCATGGTATTTGGTGTTGAAAAAAATAAATACTTCAAATGTTGCGTTTCTGGATGAGATAGCACGTCCATTGAGTGAGGTCTGTACTCCATCACTGAAACGATCCGTGTACGGACCACGGAAGATGAGTGTCACTGACTTGCGTTAGAGTTATCCGTGATCTAAGCACAGACTCACTCCGTGCTCCTATCACAGATTTTAGTTCTGACTATAGACAAAATGTGTGTAAAACGCCATCAAACTGGATTTTATGATGACAGGACGAGAAAAAATGGCAAGTTAATTACATGTCATTGCAACAGTGTCGACGAAAAGCTTGTAAGTTCCTAAACAAGTGAGTGAGGTCAGGTTGTGGAGGTCCGTGCCATCACGGGACTTTTGTAACTGAAACAAACGTAATTTTTATGATGACAGGACAATGCAATAACTACAACAGCTGTCTGGTTAATGTCATTATGGCATTTGATATTGGAAAAGAAACAAATACGTCAAATGTTGCGTTTCCAACTGAGAAAGCACGTCCGTTCAGCGAGTTCTGTACTCCTTCATTGAAACGGGTATCCGTGTGTGGATCACGGGAGGTCAGTGTCATTGACTTGCGTTGGAGAAATATCCGTGGCCGGGTCACGGAATTTGGGGCAATTCCGTGATGGCTTCACGGATTTTGAGTTAAGGACCCGTGGACATTTCACGGAATTCTGTGAGACCAGGTTGGTCAAAGCCAATGGCAACCCAGTTGAGCAGAGGCGTCACACTAACTTGTACATATATGGTCATTTATGCCGGGAGCTTCCGGGTTCCTGTAGTGAATGGACAGAAGCTGCAGTTACCCTGATGCAGCAAGAAATAAGTTGATTAAAGGTGTTTTTTTTGTTTTGTGTTTTAACGAAGGTATAATGATTCCCATTGTATTGAATAGGCTACATTGTTTACACTAATATTAGTGTACAGTACTTAAACTCAAAAGTTTGCATATACTGTGTGAAAAATAAATGTCAAAATGTTTCATTTGCTCAAAAAAAAAACCACCTCTGAAGATTATTTAAACACAATATTTTTCTACTACTCAATTTTCCTTCTGTAATATTTACAATGTATTTATAGTGTATTAAAGGTAAACAATTTATCACATCTACGTTTCATGGAAATGGACCCTAAAAACTTGCCATTCTTAGATCCACCAATTGAACTATAGGAATAGAAAACAAACAAACAAACATCATGACATCAATCACTCATTGTCTAGTCATTTTACAGTGTTTATTGATATGTCAAACTTTTCGCAGATAAACATAGTGCCCAGAACAGTCTCTCTCCAGTTTATTCCACTATGAAAAAAAAGAAAAGTTGATAAAAAAAAATGCATAGAGGTAACTAAGTGAAAACAAACAAACACAATTGCAACAGAAACTCCCTTCAAAAAACATAAGTTTAATATTCAAAAATAAAAAGGGAATTTGTTTACAGAAATCCTGACAAAAGATGCCAAAGAATAATCAAGGCTACAGTTGAAAATATATTGTTTTCTTCCCTTTATCAACCAAATAGGCAAAAATGATTAAGAACAATGCTCCAATATTTTACAATTATCACCTTTAAAAACATATATCCTGTAATCATTGTTTGCTTCTATTGTGAATAAATGCAAAACAAATAAATGGTTAATAATAATAATTATTATTATGTGTATATATATATATATATATATATATATATATATATATATATATATACAGGAGTGCTTATAGTAGAGATTGGAGTGATGAATGTAGAGGTTGGCAGTAAAGGACTGAGAGCAGATGTGTCACACAAGAGAGGAAGATCTGGAAGCTTTTGAATGGGCTGATATTGTGAAGAGCTGATGAAGAATGATTAAGTAATCTGTGAGAAATCCTGCAAGAAGAAACAAAGATAATTTATCACATTATGAACAACAAAAACACTGACAACAACAAATGGCAGAATACAACATACTGTAACTGCAGTGTGCATAGCAGTAATTGTACAGTACTGTCTGTTGGTGTGGATGCTAAAATACTTCTCATTATAGTTATTGGTCTTTGTGTGAACAACTTTAAGTGATCTGATTGCCCAAATTCATTGAAGATCTGATTTGTAGCACTTGAAAAGTTAAACTAGGATTTCCATTCTCTTGCTTCTAAGACAGATGTGTTCAGTAACATCACCATAGAAAGAAAGGCAGACTATGAGGTGTGGACAGATATCATGTACTGTTGAAACAGGAAGAGGCGGCACCAATTTGTAAAGATTAATAAAGAATACAATGGACTTAATTTAAACTTCATGATATAAACACTCTTACAATGGGCACAATCTGATGGGAGCTGTGGTAATGGCCAATAACAGCAGTAGGAGTAAAAGTTGTAGAATTTTGTACAAGTACGCTTGTGCAATATAATATGATTATTGGATGAATTATTACTACTACAACATGCTCTTTGTTGAGTGTTCTTCCTGATGGGCTAAGTGAACCAAAATTTAAGAAACATCAAATGCTGAGAAAAATGTATCTGACGTACCATTGGAAGTGTTTGCCTTTGCAGCTTTTGGTCTTCTTCATAAATGCACAAGATGGTCAAATTCAAATCTCATGACAGGCCTTCCTGAAATATAAACATGTTGAGACAGTGTGTTAAAATGATCTGTGACCAAAATATTTGATTAACACATAATATAAGGATGCGTTCATTAAAGCAAATCAGTTATAACTAAGAGTCTTCAACATTACCTGTGAAGGGTTGATCCCTTGAAGGACTTGTTCAGCCCCCTTGACAGCTTCTTCAATATCAGCATTGGGAGCGTGGAGTTGAAGTTCCCTGTTAATTCTAGCAGAGCGAGAGAGAGAGAGAGAGAGAGAGAGAGAGAGAGAGAGAGAGAGAGAGAGATTTTACAAGAGATGGCTTCTTTAAAGATCTGCTGGATTACAGGTTGTTGTGGAGTATGTAATCCGACGTAACTGCAAGACAGAAAAAACACTGAATTACAATTACATCACAAAAAGATATTAAAGGCATGGCAAACTTAGTGGTTACTGTGCTTTACAAATAGTGTAGAGTAAAAACACAGTTACTGTGGTAAAATCCTGGTAAGTGTTGTGGTTATTGTGTGTTAGTAAATACAAATACCAGAGTAAAACTATGGTTACTATGGTAAACCCATAGTAAATGTCGTGGTTATTGTGTGTTAGTAAATACAAATACCAGAGTAAAACTATGGTTACTATGGTAAACCCATAGTAAATGTCGTGGTTATTGTGTGTTAGTAAATACAAATACCAGAGTAAAACTATGGTTACTATGGTAAACCCATAGTTAATGTCGTGGTTATTGTGTGTTAGTAAATACAAATACCAGAGTAAAACTATGGTTACTATGGTAAACCCATAGTAAATGTCGTGGTTATTGTGTGTTAGTAACTACAAATACCAGAGTAAAACTATGGTTACTATGGTAAACCCATAGTAAATGTCGTGGTTATTGTGTGTTAGTAACTACAAATACCAGAGTAAAACTATGGTTACTATGGTAAACCCATAGTAAATGTCGTGGTTATTGTGTGTTAGTAAATACAAATACCAGAGTAAAACTATGGTTACTATGGTAAACCCATAGTAAATGTCGTGGTTATGTGCGTTACAAAGTCCAGAGTAAAACTACGGTTACAGTAGGAGAAGCATGGTAAATATGCTGTAGTTACTGTGTGTGTATTGGCTACACATGACGTGGTCAAGCAAAAGTTAGGCTAGTATTGTAAAAATATGCTAAATGTGTGGACTTTTTACACGATCACGATTATCACGCGATATTGGGTTGGGTGCTTTGTTGTGCTTGTATTAGTCATGTCTAAAAGCTGAAGACCCATCATAAATTTATATAAAACTGCAACAGGTCTATAAACAGTACAGGTTAGCTTAGGCTAATGACAATGGTAGGCTAGCTGAGCAGCCCACTGACCCATAATTTGAGCATAAACTGCCCTTTAAAAACACGGCCCTGTCTAACGTGATGCAGAAATACTGAAATAATTAAAACAATACGCTTAACCACGTGATATCATTACAAAAAGAAGAAGAAAAAAATATATTTACCCTTGCTTACCTGTTTGAAGGTGTACGCGCATCAGGTGAACTGAACGAGCCTCGCTGGTGACGTCACTGCCGCTGAAGATGATGCGTGTTATTTGGACGCATCTGCTCTCCACCGAAATTAATGGGAAGGATTGGCGTATCATATGCACGCAAAAATGGCATTTGGCGTATGCATTACACGCAAATAGAAAGTGTAAAGTCGTGTTATTTATACGCAGACTGATGAGAACGGGTTGGTTTCCGTGTGTGGACCACGGAAGATGAGTGTCATTGACTTGCGTTAGAGTTATCCGTGATCTCAGCACAGACTCACTCCGTGCTCGTATCACAGATTTTAGTTAGGCTAACAGAATCAAAGTGAATCTGTATGATGGCAGGACAATGCAATAGTTACAATAACAGTCAGGTTGGTCATGGTATTTGGTGTTGAAAAAAATAAATACTTCAAATGTTGCGTTTCTGGATGAGATAGCACGTCCATTGAGTGAGGTCTGTACTCCATCACTGAAACGATCCGTGTACGGACCACGGAAGATGAGTGTCATTGACTTGCGTTAGAGTTATCCGTGATCTAAGCACAGACTCACTCCGTGCTCCTATCACAGATTTTAGTTCTGACTATAGCCAAAATGTGTGTAAAACGCCATCAAACTGGATTTTATGATGACAGGACGAGAAAAAATGGCAAGTTAATTACATGCCATTGCAACAGTGTCGACGAAAAGCTTGTAAGTTCCTAAACAAGTGAGTGAGGTCAGGTTGTGGAGGTCCGTGCCATCACGGGACTTTTGTAACTGAAACAAACGTAATTTTTATGATGACAGGACAATGCAATAACTACAACAGCTGTCTGGTTAATGTCATTATGGCATTTGATATTGGAAAAGAAACAAATACGTCAAATGTTGCGTTTCCAAATGAGAAAGCACGTCCGTTCAGCGAGTTCTGTACTCCTTCATTGAAACGGGTATCCGTGTGTGGATCACGGGAGGTCAGTGTCATTGACTTGCGTTGGAGAAATATCCGTGGCCAGGTCACGGAATTTGGGGCAATTCCGTGATGGCTTCACGGATTTTGAGTTAAGGACCCGTGGACATTTCACGGAATTCTGTGAGACCAGGTTGATTGCAGTGCCTGCAGTTCGAAAAAATGATCTTTGAATGGAAGTCTATGAGAGCGCTCGGGCCGATACTCAGTTTGACAGAAATCACCCAAAAAGGGGTGGTACTACACAAAATGAGTATTTAGAGGCAGAACGAACAGTTTAGAATAGCAAAATCTAGCGTAACACTGTGGTTGAATGTTAAAGAAAAAAAATCCCCCCCTTTCCTTTGGTTGTGTGTCACCCAATCGCCCTAATGGAGAAACCTCTACTGGTACTGGTGATCCGAAAAACGATGCAACTGGTTCTTGACTCGAGAACGAGAACCACCACTCACTCACAGTGGTTGTGTACGTTCTTTATCTGGATCTGCTGATTATCCAAACAAATTTTTCCCCGGCCTTTATTTAAGACCGACCTTTATTTGTCCGTGTTGACCACGCCCCCGGCCACTATAAGAGGCCCGGTGTTTATATGACTACCGGTTTTTATTTGAGGAATTACGGTATATGCTGAAAATACTATCCCGATCCACTCCCTCAAGGCGCACATTTCTTATTCAAAACATGCATCACCGTAAACATGACATGTTGCAATCTATAATGAAACTGGCATGAGCCAATGAGCTTTTAAAATAGCTGCCATAAAACTTGTTGTAAAACTTCTCAACGGCCCATTTTTAAATTGTTACTATAGCTACAGAGGAAGGAGATACATATCGCAGATGAATGTGGTTTGAATTTGGATCTGTTCCTCACACCAAGCATCACATGGATACAGGATTTAAAAAAAAAAAAAAAAAAAAAAAAAAAAAAAAACAACAACATAATTTTCCACATACTGTACATTATTGTTGCTCCTCTGTGCCCCGCCTTTCTGAAAAGCATCTATTTTTGCAAAGCTCATTGTTCTAAAAAGCAAGGTGTACGCAGATTGGCCAGCTATCCAGTGCATTGTGATTGGCCGAATACCTCAAGCATGTGACGGAAATGTTACACCCCTTTCCAGGTTCAGGAAACTTTTCTCTGTAAAAGGCTCTGCACACACTCAAAATTTTGGGTTGTACTGTTCTGGAACAGTGCAAATAAAGCTTAACCACTTATTTCTAGTTAGATCATTTGGTTTTGAGGGCTGTGTGTAAAGTTTTAAGAGTTTTATTTCTTTCACGTGTGTAATGTGTTTTTGTTTGTACTATTTGCAATAACTGGAAATAAACATTTCTGATAACAAGAGTTGTGTGTTTAATTTGCAAATGTATTTGATTTTGTGAAATGTATGTCCAAATGGAAGATATGTAACAATTAACAGTTTCCAGAATATATCATTCTAAGAAAACATCTTCATCTCATGTTTGTAAATGCATACTAAAGTCTCTAAAAGAAACACACCCAGACATACAAAATAAGATTAGCACATGCATGCAGAAACCATTGCCTGTGTTTGCACAATAATTCACTTTACTCTCTTCAGCCCATGGTCTGAACATTCCCAACTCGATAATGGGCTCTGTGCAGTGACAATAGAACTCATTACTTTGGTCAAATGACTTTATATACAACCTAATACATGGCACAGGCAGACTCCACAGGGAGAGCTGGGGCAGGCTTCAAATTGACCATAAAATATTTAATGCGGGGTATGACAAGTCAGTGCTGCAGTCCCAACAGTCAAAGCCAATGCAGCAATCCCCAGCCTCTCTGCAATTCAAACAGGAAATAGCAGCACTTACTGTTAAAACTAGTGTTTCTAATCTATTTTACATTCTATCTATTTGTTTTTGTTTACAGTTAACAGTAATATTGTGAAATATTATTACTATTTATAATAACGGTGACACTTAATAATAACTATCATTAATAAATCATTAACAACTATTATATAATGAACAAATATTATAGTTCACTAGTTATTACATATTCACACGTTTAGAAACATGAGATGTTGGGCTTGTTATTGTTACTAATGTACTCAATTAACACCCCCAAATGCTTTATAGATCATTATTTATTGTAAATTAAAATGCTTATGTCATTAAACTTTAAATTCACATGATCCAAGTACTTTTTACAAATATTTACAAATTATTTTGACCAATGGTTTACAGTGAGTAAAAGCTGCATTAATAAATTATTAACAAACATTATATAATGCTTAAAGGATATTTAGTTGAGTGTTGATAAACATTTCTACACTATAATTCAGTACCTTTAGGGGCATTGGACTTGTAGCTGCAGTCGCAAGGCTGGCTAAGTTTAGCTAAGTGCTTTCTAAAGCCATAACATGCATTTTAAAGTGGGTGCAAAACATGCTTTGCCTCAACACTTATATAAGTATACTACAGTATATCATTGAACAGGAGGATATTCCTTAAATCAAACATCGACGAAGAAAAGAAAAACAATTTTGATCACTTTTTATTTATCAAAATAACATAATATAAACAGTTTGAACCGTGTTCCCTTATAGTAATCAAGTTGAGCTCACCTTTGACTCCTTCACCAATCTTTAAACCTACCAAAAGCAGCAAAAGTGTTGTGCATTAACACAAGCTTTTAATCATTGTATAATGTCCATTTAAAACATTTGTTGATTTCAAAGAAGTGCATAATCATACAAACTGAAAGTTTAATGACATTTGTATGCATTTTAATTAACTTGAAAAAATAATCTGTTAATCATTAAGTCATGTTTAATATGTTTATTAGTAATCATGAACAAGCACATTATCCAATTTGGTAACACTTTATTTTGATAGTTCACTTTAGACATTCTACTAGCAGTAAGTACCTTTGCAACTACATGTCAACTAGAAGTTAGTAGAGTATTAGTAGACTGTCTGCTTAATATCTTCTAACACTTTCTTTGTCAACTAATACTAAGCCTAAACATACCCTAACAGTCTACTCTGAGAGTTAGTAGACATGTAGTTGCACATTTCTGAGATTTAGTTGATATGTAGTTGACATGTAGTTACAAAGTTACTTACAGTCAGTAGAATGTCTAAAGTCGACTATCGAAATAAGGTGTAACCTCAAATTTGTATCTATTTAAATACATTAAATCTATACATAATACATATAAATACTTGATCATCTGTTAAGCATCTAATGTTTCTTAATGTTTTATTAATTAAAGTTATTATAAAGTGTTATCAAAACAGCTGTTTCATATTTGATAGCAAAACTGAATTTTCTCATGATGGTGCTGAGAGATCCTGTATATTTATTTTTTATTTTTGTTTTGTGTTTGTTTGTTTTTTTGTTTTGTTTTTTTTTCATATTCTTAATGTCAGTAATGTCAAGGAAAAGGGTCACTCCTCTTTACAGCTGGCCATTATGGAACATAATCATCTGTTCTCTCAGGGACACACGGCCCAGCCTCCAGCGCTCTCTTTTATCATGTCTCACAATTTATATTGATTGCATTGCTTGATGCATAGTGTTGAGATACATATGCCAAGGGCAGTCTAAGTCATGAAGGTTTTTGAGAGCTTGAAATGGCAATTTCCTGCGAGTTAAAGGTCAGTCTCATGAAGATCTCTTGCAAATACCACAATGCAGGAAAAGCAAGTTTAGCTGTTTCCTCTCAAGTGTTATCATCTTTTCAATTTCAGTTTGAAAATTGAAATTGAAATCATCATCTTGATCTTCTTGGTTTATGAGTCATCATTTCGGCAAACTAACTAATACAGTAAGTCATGTCACAATGTCATAATATTTATTCAGCTTCAGTGTGTGTAAGTATATCAACACCAATCTATGGTACCGGTCAAAATTGAATAATGTTTTACTATGCTCACCAAAGCTTTTATGCTCAAAATTGCAGTATAACAGTTAAATTGTGAAATATGTAAATAGCTGTTTTCTATTTTAATCCAATTTAAAATGTAATTTATTCATGTGGTGGAAAGGCTGAACATTTTAGCAACCATTACTTCAGTCTTCATCCTTCAGAAATCATTCTAATATCATGATTTGGTACTCAAGAAACATCATCAACAAAAGTAAATAAATAAACAATATAAATGTTGAAAAAGATTTACATTTCAAATAAATGCATCACCATTTACACAAAAAAAAAAACGCTAAGCAACACGACTGTTTTTTTTTTTTCTTTTTCTTTTTTTTTTCTTCCTTTTTTATTATAAGAAGAAATGTTTCTCGAGTCTCTTACACTTACATTTATTAATTTAGCAGACTCTTTAGTCTTTGGACCCTTAGTTATAATATTTATATATTTATAATATTGTTGTATGAACTTTGAGATCACACCTATCTTGCTTGTGTTAAATATGGCTTCCAAAACTAACACACTATGTTGAAGGATCATTGGAAATGTAATTTCATGGTTCATAAACATTGCCTACATGTATCCACTCACACGAACACGTTGCAGTGTGGGTCACTTTGTGAGTCTCGTGGCTTACATGGTATCTCAGACAATTGCACTTCTTGAAAATACACATTCTGGCACATTGCATCACTGTAACCTGAGAGAAGATGAAGGTGCAGAGAGAAGATTTTTAGGGCATCATTTCAAAGCCAGCTATGGCACGGGTGCTTGTTTGAAGCTGAGATTGAGAGCAACCTGCCTGAAGAGCAAAACAGAAGGTTGTTAAGTGTTCTCCTTCCTCCCCTTCTATACAGGGTTTGGACCCTTGGGTCATTCTGCCCTCCCTCTGCTAATGTCTTTGACAAGCTTAAGTAACCCTGGTCCTCCCTTAAATTGTTTATGCCACGTTGCTTAAATATTTAGAGCAAATTGATTCGGCTTCTCATTAGGGCAGGATTTGTTTGTTGAGGAGTGTTCCCCCTGCTCTTGAAGGGAGTTATAGAACAGTGCAAAAAAGCTTTTTCGTAAAGCCTAGGGGAGCTTTTGTTCCTTTGTTTGAAAATGTGAGTCAAGAAAATACACTAAGCAATTAAAAACTAAATGTAAATTGTGCAATGCGTTTATGTATTTTGAGGCTGATCTGGCCCATATATCCTTTTTTTGTGTATTTACAAATAAAGCAATAATAAATGCTATTAAAAATTTAAATTATATCATTATCTACTCACTCTATTGACCTTTATTGTTTAAACATAACATTTAAAAAATATTTGATTTTGTGTTTCATATAAGATAAAAAATGACATTAATTTTCATTTGTGAGTGAATTGTAATGTCTGCTACTGTCATCAGTCATGTGTTTTAATATGTGTGTGTGCTGTATAAATTTGATTCTGCGATAGTCCTATGGTCCCTGACAGAGATCTATAAAGTACTAGAGACCCATACTTGAGTAAAAGTACAAGTGCTCTATCAAAAAAGTGACTTGAGTAGAAGTTGAAGTGCTCTTTAAGCAACACACTTAAGTAGAAGTACTAAAGTATTCAACATTTTTTGTACTTAAGTATTGCAAGTAGTCTATTTTAAAATTTACTACTCAAGTACTGAAAGTAAAAGTACAAGTATTGTGTTACGTAGTTATTAAAGAAAGTAGTCAAAAGTTTGAACAGATACTATTTCAAATGATTAACCTAAAGGACAATCACTATTCCTTTGACTGTAACTTTTTGTAAACAAAAAAACGATTAAAGGGTTATTTCGCCAGTTTGCAAAATTATGTCATAACTTACCCTCATGTTGTTTCAAACAAGTAAGACCTCCGTTTATCTTTGGAACACAGTTTAAGATATTTTAGTCCGAGAGCTCTCAGTCCCTCCATTGAAGCTGTGTGTATGGTATACTGTCCATGTCCAGAAAGGTAAAAACATCTTCAAAGTAGTCCATGTGACATCAGAGGGTCAGTTAAATATAAAAAATAGCAAAAACTACGACTTTATTCAGCATTGTCTTCTCTTCCGTGTCTGTTGTTAGACAGTTCAAAACAAAGCAGTTTGTGATATCCCTTTCGTGAACGAATCATTAGATGTAACCGGTTCTTTTTGAAACAGTTCACCAAATCGAACTGAATCGTTTTAAACGGTTCGCGTCTCCAATACGCATTAATCCACAGATGAATTAAGCTGTTAACTTGTTTAATGTGGCTGACACTCCCTCTGAGTTAAAACAAGCCAATATCCCGGAGTAATTCATTTACTCAAACAGTAGACTGACTGAACTGATGTGAAGAGAGAACTGAAGATGAACACCGAGCCGAGCCAGATAACGAACAAAAGACTGACTCGTTCACGAGTCAAGAACCGTTTACGAATTTGTGTCCGATTCGAGAACCGAGGAGCTGATGATACTGCGCATGTGTGATTCATCGTGAAGCAGACCGACACACAGAGCGTCTGAACTGAACTGATTCTTCACAGCAGTTCAGTCAGCACGCGCAGTCTCCTTAATCGCTTGATTCGCTCAATGATGTGCCAGCTTGATCAAACCTGCCATCTACAGTTCTGGCAGTGGTAATGTGGGTAACGAGTAACGATGCAGCACATAACAAAAATAACGGAGTAAAAGTATTAAACTCATCGAAAATATGTACTGAAGTAAAAGTGGAAGTAGGGAAAAAAAATAATACTCTGGTAAAGTACAGATACCGCCTTTTAGTACTTAAGTACAGTAGTGAAGTAGTTCTACTTCATTACTATACATCTCTGGTCCCTGACAACCTATAGTTTGCATTGGGTTGTCATCTGTCTTTCTGCTTGATCTTGGTTTTGCTGTTTGTTGTTCAATGTTTGAGCCCCAAGCTCAAAGCGATCACAAGTAAACCCATGGCTGTGTGTTCACAGAAGTTTCAGAACAAGGTGTGTGAATCACCATGCGGTCTGAATGATGGGATGAGAAAAACTCAAGGATGCAGGTTCAATAATGTTATACAGGCAGCAATTACAGTACTGTCATAAAGATGTCACAGTATGAAATATTAAATTAATATTTTACATTCATGAGTACAAATAAATACTTGTTTATGCAGACAGGATACTGATCTGAAAATAACAGGGGATTATCTGTAATTACAAGAGGCACCAGCTGAACTAGTGTTCAGAACTGAGCACTAATAAATTAGATTGATTCAGCTGCACTTATCTCTCAGATTTACATAAACACAAATAAATAAAAACTGAAACAACTGACAACTGAATGACAAATGATGCATCATAAATGTCTTTAAAGTTCTTACTTATGAGTCATTCAGTAAGTCAGCTTCAACCTAAAATAAAGTAACTTTAATCATGCACTTTATACAAGTCAAAATATCACCTCCAATCTTATATTTGAATAAAGTGCAAATTGTTGTCATTAGCAATTAAATAAAATCATTAATGTAATTAATTAGATATGATTCAGTCTGAGCTTTTCTCTTTAATTCTTCCATCAATTCACAATTATTATTATTATTTTTTTGTTTACATATAACTTGTCATAACATAAAAATACTGTAATTCCCCCTCTTTAACAATGCTGGAATAAGAAGATGTGTAGTTTTGATTGAATAACACATGTTCAATTTATTTTTATATCCTCAATCCCATGACCATGCATCAATGTCCATGAAACTTCAAAGCAATCTGTACTCCCGTTTCTGTATCTGTTAAATTTATACATCGAAGCGTCACTTGTTTTGTCAAGGTATCCATTGCCGTTCTCATATTTCCATATTTTCAATTCTCACCTCACCCTTGGTCAGAAGTTATCAAACCGACAAACACAATGCATCTCTGAGATGTACTCTGAGAGAGTGATGTGGCGCCAGTGATCGCACACATTTGAATCCGTCACCTCTGTGTCCCGTGTCATCCCAGGGAACTGAAACAAAATGGGTCTTGGTATAAGGCAAAATGTTCAGTGAAAGACGGGGGTGTGCACTTGTGCCTTTTTATATGTACAGTTTGTTCATGCATGAATAAAATGTGTCTTTGTTTTATTTGCACATGCTAAAACTTAGCACCCAACCTCTGCAAAATCATCTTCTTAATAAATATTCTTCAGATTAGCATTTTGGTCCTGCATACACCTGGTATTAAAATCCATCTCTGAGATACAACACAGTTTTCATCTGGTAGAAAAATGCAAATGTGTCTCCTATGACCACATGTGACAAGATTTTAATTTGGAGAGATGTTTTAAGCTGAATGCTTGTTAGTATTTAAGTACCTGAATTAGCTGTGGCTTCATCACATGATCTGTGTCAAAAGAATTAGATAGGTCTTGGAAATCTAACTGTACCTTTATAGGCTTTTACCTAATATTTTGATTTATCATATTTAATCATATTTTTATTTTATTGAAAACCTGTACATAACTTAAGTTTGTTTTAGTTGAATATTAAAGATTTGTGCTTTTGGTTCCATGCACAGAAACGCTGCTGTTACGTGAAAGTATGACATGGTGGCTCTCACTATTTTGCTAAACAACAGTGATGAGCAGAGAAAGAATCTGGAATCTGCTGTTTGAAAAAATGTAAAGTCTAACTCTCTAGCCTTTTCAGTGACAAGCGAGTATCAGAAATCATTCCTTTTAATTTAACCCATTCTGCCATTTTTATATGTCAAATCATATGCCAAAATCAGACCAAATTTTTGTTGTGAATATTAGTGAAGGTGTGAACAGGTTTTTAAACTACAAATACAGGATGCTTCTCATTTGGCAGCCTTCTTTTCTGTGTGCTTTGTTTGGCTCATTTTGAAAGTTGTGACCATGGTGTCTTCCAATCACCCACAATCATATCCACACATTCCAATTCACAAAGACTGAAACATCAATTACACACACACACACACACACACAAAAGAATTAGCACTGAGCTTGTCCAATTTCATATTGTAAACCAAGAAAAAAAAAAAAGGCACACATACTGCTCACTTACTAGTTTTTACTGCTGAGAAGGAGTCTAGTCTACAAGCAACCTGTCTACAAGCCTCAGAAGGACTGGACTAGGACTACCTTCTGTTTCAGAAACATCCTGCTTCTGTGTGATCAAAATGGATATTAACACCATCTGTAAGTGAAGTGAAAACCTTTTGCATTTGCTTGCATATGTCCCAGGTCATTATTTGTCCATCTGTTTTGCACTCAGCCTCATTCTCACAGACCTGCTGTCATTAGATGCCTCTTTGACTGATATTTGCTTTTGGTCTGACTTTGAGCCTGCTGACTGAGCATCTGATGCCTGTGATTACTCCTCAAGTTGTTTGGAGGAGTAACAGCCTACAGCTGCTGACAGCCACAAGTACCACCCACCCTATTCTGGGGTTAATTTGCTAAATTATGGGCTTCACTCTCCATTGAAGTGGATCTGTCATGGGACTCAGAAAGCTATAAGATTTTTGTCCCTGAATGTTGTAATCAGTAGTGATGGTG
The DNA here is from genome assembly GCF_003368295.1 of Carassius auratus. Lineage (NCBI taxonomy): Eukaryota > Metazoa > Chordata > Actinopteri > Cypriniformes > Cyprinidae > Carassius > Carassius auratus. The sequence continues at coordinate 8,139,904 of NC_039274.1, read as the reverse complement.
AGATGAAGCCTCGTGAAGCAATGAAGCTTTTGAGCCAACACAAAAGGGTTCATTTCTCGAGGTTTAATTTGCTCACAATACAACCTGGTGGCCAAAGAGTGTAAAACAAGCATATACATTACAGATGACCTGATGTGGTCTGAGATGCACTGTATTTTGCACCATTTAAGGAGTGGTATATAATGATTGTATAACAAATATAACATAACTGTGTAATAATCGTAATTCGTAATAATCAAATTTATGGAAATCAAATATTTGCTCATAACAGGCAGGAGGGGCAATTTGATTAGTTTAAAACTGGAAAGTGGCTGTCTTTAACAGGGCAGAGGACTGTGAATTTACATTAAACGATTAAAAATGCTTCCTGAACCAGTCTGGCCAAGCAAGGCTTCGGACAACATTAATGACACAAGTCAGACCATACATGCATCGATACTTGCTTCACTGAAAGCTGCCGGGATTTCTCGACACACACAAAGAAGCCTCGGCACAGAACGTAACATAACTAGTAATCAGAGCCAAGTAACTGTTTCAGAGTTCAATAATGCAAATGCATGACTCTTGTCGCTTCTTGATGTGTCACACATAAAGAGGCATTAGGTTCAAATGGGGAGGACATAACTGATCATACTTACAGCTGTGCTGAACTTTTCCTACAGGTTAGAATAGTTAAATTTATTTGAACCTGGTGTATGCATGGCTTTCTTCATCAAAAAGTGACCCAACAAATTATAATGAGGAAGCATTAACATGGTTTCTATTAGAGAAGCTAAATTGTAATGCAGAGCTGATGCAATATTAATTTGGGTCTTGTAAACATTCTTTCACTTTTAAGTACTCCATTGAATAGCTTTGATCCTCAACTTAGTCAAATGCCGTTGTTGTGGCAGCAAAACATTTAAAACCCAGCCTCTTTGATCTGTATGGTACCACAATTTGCAATTGCCAACACTTAACAAATGTTACTGAGCATTTTGCTACTAATTAATTTATTCCTTAAAAAAACGTGCATTTATTAATGCAGACAACTTTCAAGTCTTATAATTCACCCATAAAAAAATAAAATAAATAATAATAATAATAAAAATAATAAAAATAAAATAAAATTGTATATATATATTTGGAGTGAAAACAAAGGGAAATGCCAGGTCTTAATTTCATCTGTTTGCTTGGTGTTTTCTTGCCATCAAATAGACACAGCTATGAAACAATGCACTCTTAGCATTCAGCATACTCCCCTAGAGGGCTCTGAAAGGTCTGTCAACATCTGTCCTTCCCAAATATTCTGAACAATGAACATGTGTAAAGTTTGTTAGTGGTGTTGTTGTAGCAGCACTACCATTAATAGCAGTGGAAGGTCAAGGCCAAAAAAAAACAAAAACAAATAGAGCTCAAGAAATCTGCAGCATGATGTACCTTGATTTATATAACTGTGGCCTCATTATGGATACTGATTTTATGTCTGTAAAACAAGCATCTTCACTAACCCCTTAATTAACTATAATAATTAGTAAGTGCAAGTGGGTACCTTTAATTACTAATGTGGACACTATAATTGAAAATTCACCATTCTCTTCATGTGAACACAGATGCTCTTCCGTAGACACATGATCAGAGACTTAATTTCCTTTTTGTGTGTGTGTGTGTGTGTGTATGTGTGTGGTGGGGGGATCTTAATCATCACTCTACTAATGAACATAAAACATAAAAGTTATATAATGGTTTTTATTTATTATATCTTTGTAGACCAGACCAGGTCTCACCAGATCCTCATTTTATGAAAATAATTTAATGGTCTGGAGATAAAAGAAACCAAAATTAGATTGTGCATGCTTACATAATACGTGAAAGAACTTACTTTTAACAACTGTGGGTTAAAAGAAAGATAATAAGCAAAAGATATGAAGTTATTTTAGGTCTGCAATTCAGACCCCTCTGTCAAGCTCCTGAAGTTTGCAGACGACACCACACTCATTGGCCTCATTCAGGATGGTGATGAGTCTGCTCACAGAAAGGAGGTTAAAGAGCTTGCTGTCTGGTGCAGTCTTAACAACCTGGAGCATGATCAAAACTGTGGACATGATAGTGGACTTCAGGAGAACCCCCCCCCCCCCCACACACACACACACACACACACACTCACCATCATGAACAGCACTGTGGCTGCAGTGGAGTCTTTCAGATTCCTGGGCACCACTATCTCCCTGGACCTGAAGTGGAACAATCACATAGACTCCATTGTGAAAAAGGCCCAGCAGAGGTTATACTTCCTTCGCCAACAGAGGAAGATCAACCTGCCACAGGAGCTGCTGAAACAGTCTGTCATCATTGAATCCGTCCTCTGCACTTACACAACTGTCTGGTTCAGCTCAGCTACTAAAACTGACCTCCGAAGACTACAGAGGGTAGTCCGGACTGCTGTGCGAATCATTGGTACAACCCTCCCCACTCTCCAAGAATTGTAGTTACCCAGAGTGAGCAAAAGGGCCAGTAAAATCACTCTGGACCCCTCACACAAAAGATAATGTTAATTGCAAGTTTGAGATGTTTTATTATTATTTATTTTCTTTTTATTTTATGTCGCATAACTTTGGGTAATAGTTGTCTGGCAGCAATGACAAAAGGCTGACAGAGAAGGCCTGGGGTGTCCTACAAGTTGTCATAGCATACAGTACACTGTTGCAGCTGTTAAGTGTGCAGAGTACAAGTATAATCGGTGCAATTGACTGCATTCAGTATACCTTGGAGAGTGGATTGACTTTTGTCAACAGGAAGTGCATTCACTTCATCACAGAATCTTTGATGTACAACATTGCGAGCCAGGTTTGATAAATCCATCGGTACTGACTTCAATTCAGTTTGTGCAGAATGGTTGGCCTCTTGGTGAGAAATGTGTGCAGTAATGTGTGATTTTACTGATGAGAGTTTATAGTTAATGTATCTCTCAGCTGACAGCCACTGAGAATCTGGCATCTCACATTTTTAAATCTCAGAGAGAGTTTGAGAGGCTCATCATGTATCTGTGTCTGTGCCCTTCATCATGACAATATCCAGGTCCACGGGTCTCAGGACGTGAGACAGCACTATAGAGGCCATTTCTCCCACAGCAGGCTTCACGTTTCTTTAAGGGTAACACTTTAGAATAGGTAACACTTGTTAATAATATGACATTCATATCAATAAATTCTTAATTTGCTGCTTATTGATAATTAGTAAGGTAGTTGTTAGGTTTAGATTAGGGATGTAGAATAAGGTCAAGTAGAATAAGGCATTAATATGTTCTTAATTAGCACTAATAGATGGCTAATATTATAGTAATATGCATGCTAATAAGCAACTAATAGGTGTTATATATTCTAAAGTGTTACCTAATAAGAATAATACAAATTCATTCATACACCTTCACACATTATCACACTTTATTAGCTATAATTTAGAAAATGGTAATACAATATGACAAGAACTCAGAGTTAAACAGTGTCAGGACAAATTCAACCTGATATTGTCAAATAAAACTTAAGCAATGTCACACTTTACCTTATTTTGCTATCCTACTAGTGTCCCATTAGTTAAAAAAAAAACAAAATATATAGAATTATATACATGACAAAAAAGTGTGAAAAAAGTGTGAAAATATGTCATATTCTAGGTTCTTCAAATAGCCCTTGATGCCTTCAGTGTGACTCTACAATTTTCATAGTCATGAAAATAAAGAAAACTCTTTGAATGAGAAGGTCTGTCCAAACTTTTGGCCTGTACTGTGTGTGTGTGTGTGTGTGTGTATATATATATCTATATATCAATAATTATATCTGGTGTCTGAATAATTTTTGGTTTGACTGCATATATACTGTAAATAGCCTCTTGTTTCTTGTTTAGGCACCACTTAGGGTATGGATCTTTTTTTTGACTTTTTATATTGTGCTTTATTTTGAAATTTCATTCACCTGTCTGTTCTCAGAGCCTGAATTATTGTTGATTTATTATGTACTGTACTATTCATAACAAACAGTTCACCAGCAGGTTTCAAAGAGTGATATGTGCAGACGTTCATATGAGATGCAGAGAATGCTAAGGAGAACTAAAAATACTACAAAATAATCTAAAGTAATTATAGGTACAGTTGTGGTAAGAAGTTTACATACATTCAAGATGCATGTCACATACACTCAACATGCATATCACTCAACAACAACAATTTTTACACTTTCAATAGAAACTAGAAAAAGATAGGGCCCAAATTTTAACTGATTTTGTGTTATCTGAAATCAACATTATACGTACAGGATCAAAAATATACATACGTGTGTGAGGGCCCGATTGTTGGTTCATCAGTTGATGAAAGTAATTTTGGTTCTGCATGTGTAAGAATATTAAGGGAATGGTGGTTCTGCTAGATCAAGGCTACGAGAGTGCAATGTTTTGCGATGCATCTACTAAGCTGCTGATATGAGCAAGATGAGAGCTGATCACACACCAATTTTTGTCCTGTCTTTATTCTACTATTCCACGGTTAGTTGATTGCTTTATGTGCCAATCTGTATGGAAGTTGGAAGAACACATTAGTGCATACCAAGTGTTGGAAATCAATTCATTTTAATAAAGTTTTGCATGTTTAATCATGAAATCAAATTGCGACGTTCACCTGTGATTGGAGGATATGTAGGCCCTGTAATATGGGTAACTGAAGGTGAAGATGTCTGAATATGTTCTTATATCAGTTCCTATAATGTTTAGTTTACTCTTAAAATGCATATGAGCGATCTAAAAATAGGTAAGCTGCTTAATTATTTCTAAAACTTCGGTACAAGTCAAGCCCTTTTTCATGTTGCTTGCTGCTCTTCTCACCATCAAATGACTAGCAGGGTGGCATGCAAGTGTTTAAATCCACTTGTTTTTCTTTGGTCTGTACTTTTCACCTTCAAAAGGCAACATGTGCATAAACGCACTTCTTTTTTATTGTGTCCATGTAGTTCTGAGAGCTGAGGTGCTTATTTTTTTCAGATACATCAAGGTAAGTGTGCAAAGGTCTCTCTCACACTCTGTCTTTCTCTCATTCTCTCTCTCTCTCTCTCTCTCTCTCTCTCTCTCTCTCTCTTTATCTCTCTCTCTCTCTCACACACACACACACACACACACACACACACACACGCATACTACAATTTGCTGTTATACTCCATATAACTCCATATATAAGCCAGAAACTAAGTTTTTTTTTTTTTGTTTTTTTTTTTTTCACATGCCTACCTAAAGGGTTTATGGTCCCACTTAGAGATCAAGCATAAAAAATACAAATTTTACCTCTTCCCAACAGGGAAAACCACCAACAATCAAGAATGCATGATTATATGGTGTCATGACTTTGCAATCAAAAAAAAAAAAAGTATTATAAAGGAAGCCAATGGGGCAAAAAAAGCCACGATCAACAAATGAGAGAGAAAAAATAAATAAATATAATGCTGCACAAAAACTAACAATGCATCTAGCCAGTGTTGTTACTAATCTTTGACATGCCCAAGACTGTGATAAAAGGTAAAAAAATATTCTGTCCACAATCATTTTTTATTTTGAAAATAAGTCATTTTTTGTGTGTTTTTTATTTATTATTATTATTATTATTATTATTATTATTATTATTATTATTATTATTATTATTATTATTATTATTATTATTATTATTATTATTATTTTATTTATTTATTTTATGAACTTGGTAATTAAATAAATAAAATCTTGGATTTGTTCTAAAAATTTGGGAGTTTTGATCAAGACTGAGGTTGATTTATAGATCTATGCAAAAATAAAAATATATATTTATCTGATACATTCTTACAGCAGTTTAATTTAGTGGATGTTTTCATCCACAGACATCATGAAAGGGTAGTGAATTTGCCCACAGTGTACTGTTGAGTTTTTGAAAAATGTCAAAGCATTTTCCCAAAATATGTGTCAAAATAAGATTTGTCACCAAAAATCCTTCCATTTGTTGAAACACAGAGAAAGTTGTGGACAAAATAAGACTCAACTTTACCCGCTAGTGGACGAAGACGTCTCCAACAACGCTTAAGGTTTAAGTCATATCTTTGCTGCATCCGAAAACTGAAAAATGCTGCCTTCAGAGGTCGCATTCCAAGGTAGGAAGGTATCAAGGCACGTCCGACAGTTGAGCCAATAAATAAAGATGGCATCTGAAAGTTGTGGTCGGTGGTCAGATTGTGTGTAAATGTATGTTTCTGAACAACATTTTCAACTTTTTAATGTAATTTCTAGCGAGAAATGAATATTCCAGTAATGAAATATCCACTTAGTTATCACCAAAGCTCTCTATATTTTGCTGCAGATCATTAAACCATTACTCCGCCTCAGAAGCCTGTCCGAAATCCGTTTCATGTGGTGCCTTAAGGCAAAAACGCTGTCTGCAAAGTCATTGCCTGGTTGGACAGCAAGGCAGCAAGTCACCTGCCTAAGTTTTCGGATGCAGCCTACATTTGCCATAATCCTTTTCAGGACTCATCATCAATTATTTCATTCACCTGTCTCTTGTTACCTCCATCAGTCTCACCCCATTTATAGCCTGATTATACATTCATTCATTGCTCAATATTAGGCCAAACCGGCAATCTCCAGTGTCAATGGAGTTTGGTTCAATGGGATCACCACCAAGTCCAGAAATTATGGTCGCCATTACTGTGCTCTCAGCACTCTCCAGTCCAGTGTCTGTCACACCAGAGCCTCTACAAAAGAAGACTGTTGTTCCAGAGTCTTGTCCCATCATGGCAGCTGTTCCAGAGTCTCTTCACATTATGCAGACCATGCCCAGTTCCTCAAGGTCATTCCCAAGGTGTCCGAGAATTGCATCCATTGTGGAGGATCCACCGCTGGTTTCGGCTAGAGCAGCGGGCATCCCAAGGGCCTAAGCACTTACATTGACAACAGCTGGGTTCAAAACATTGACTATTATTACAGTTTAGGGAGTACTCTATGACAGTTTGTTTCTGTAACACTACTACTACTGTCGAAGGACAGAAGTGTATATTCATGTAAGATAAGATTGTTAAATAATGACCAACACTTTTGAATGATCTGCTTTTCACATTTTCACTTTAACTCAACAAATTTTGTAAGTATTATTGATTAATCCTGAAATGAATAATTAAGAAAATTAAGTCATATCCCTTGCCAATCAAACACATGCTTTTCTCCTTTCTGAGAGCCACAGTAATAGTTTGAATATGCACAGAGAGAACATTGTCCAAGCAGAATCCTTGCTGCAGCTTGCTGTTAATAACACAGACTGCAAGTTCAATGTTATTTCCACCTTGTATTGAAGCCACTGGATACACATACTTTTTTATAATGTGAGGAGTGCATTGTCCTTATCTAATCTAAATAGTTTGGGCCTATTCAGCACGGTATTGTCATACTGTTACGCTATGGCTGTGCCACACATTTTTGCTTGAGAAATCCAAGAGCTTTTCTCCTTCACTCCTTCCCATCTCTTTAAACTCTAACTGCTGTATTAAAATCATGTTGTATTTAGTAAAACATACTCTCTGGATATTTCTAATCATGGCAACTTAATTAACATGCACTTTGATATAAAATCTATGTGATATGCATGCTGAATGCAACTGTGCCTCTATGAAAAACAGAAGGTTTGGTGAAATAATTTCTGAATTGGTTTAATCACTGAGCTAGAGTAGTCATGCTAGCAGCATATACATCTGTGTCCTTCTCTGGGGCGAGATGGCAGTACTTAGAATTTGTGTAGTCAGGCTTTTCTAAATGATTGATTTTTGAACTGAACGAAAGGATGACAATTGCACAAGTCAGTACTTATATTTGTAATTTAAATTTCAAAAGAAGTGAAAGTAATTTATTGACTGAGTGCACAGAGTCCTGCGGCCATATCTGTGCTATGCCTTTCTTTCAGAACTCTCCGCCATGTCTAGTGTCCTCGGTGGGGTGTGGGTAATTTAGGCTATTGTGCACACGCTGATTGTAAGACGTGTTGTAATGATTAGAGCAGCTTAGCTGAGCTGTTCTTAATTCACCTGAGATAGAAATCATTTGCATACTAGCACGACCCATAGGTCCTAGTAACTTGATATGCCAAATTTCCCCTTAGAATATGTTTTTATTTTTATTTAATTATTTTATTTTGTTCATTATGTATTTATTATTATTTATTTATTTATTTTATTTTTTTCACCAAAGTTGAAAAAATTCTCAAAAAAATTCTCAAAAATTTTCAAAGCTGAAATTCTCACTATGGCAGCTGTTATTGTGCATTTCTATCCTAAAGGATTGTGATGGGATGAAAAATATCTCTCAGAAGTTAAAAGTCTTTAGGTTCTGGATGTAAAAAGGACTGTAATTGTAAAAAAAAAAAAAACAAAAAAAAAAAACACAAATATATATATCTCATTCTTTGTGGGGAAATTAATTATTTACATCTTATGACCAGACTACTAAATCAAATAAGAGTTATTGAATTTATGCATGTTGCAAACACATAATATAATATGCACTGCAAGCACCTGGCAATAACTGCTACCATCATAACGGGCAGATGAATGGATTTTGCCAAGTTATAAGTGGCTCTATGCTACAGTGAGCTCCCATCTTTCATCCTGTATTGGGCTAATTTGATTTTTCTTTCATATTCAATTAGCATAAAGGGCATACTGACATGTCCCATTGTTGTAAATTAGCTGTGAATTTATGAGCATCTTGGCTTGAGGTGCTGAGTTTTTCAAGAGGAATCTGTATGTAGAAAAATGTGAAGCTTAGGTTCTGGATAATGTTCTCACTTCCGTCATTCTCAGCTGTAATTAATGTCTCACTGCTGTTTGTCACTATTTGAGTCATACATGAATCATCTGGACCGTTTAGGGCAGAAAATGTGTGTGTGTGTTTTTTTTTTTTTTTTTTTTTTTTTTTTTTTATGTGTGTTATTTTCATAAAATGTCCCACTTTTTATAACCACTTTACACAGGAGGAGATGCTAATCATTTCCATGTATTTATTAGCTGGATAAACGACTTCATTTCTCATGCATGCTCTCCAGCAAAATCTAGTGGGATTTTTTATTTTATTTTATTTTTTATATTATCAGAAATATTTCTGACTTTAGACCATCTTCTGGCTATGTGGACAGTTAAAACTACTGCAGATGTGAAGGAAGTTCAATGACTGTAGGGAGCTGATGCAGAGACTTTTATAAAACTGCAATGACAGATGTGTTGTCAAACCACAGTGCTTGACATAGAGAGAAATGTCTGTTTTGATCTTTCAACAGGTGCAATATATGCTAACATGGATTTCCAATGGGAATGAAATGCAAAATGTGAATTCGGTTGGTTTTGGCATTTTTTTGTTTATTTTTTTTTTTTGTTTAGATTAAGACTGTCCGATTTTGGTTTTATTTTTAATGGAGATATTATTGCAAGTCAAATTAAAAATCAAATTGTGAATTAAAGTTAACTATGAACCGTTTCATATTTGGATTATAAATCCCAAGGTACCAAGTTGCTACCCATACAAAATAGCTTTGCCTGTCTTCTGTGTTTTCTGTTTTGTTCCTGGTATTGAATATCAGAATCAGAATCAGAAAGAGCTTTATTGCCAAGTATGCTTACGCATACAAGGAATTTGTTTTAGTGACATAAGCTTCCAGTACACAGAGACAACAACACACAAAAAAAAAAAAAAAAAAAAAAAAAATTACAAATTGGCAAATAAATAAGTGTATAAACAATTGTGTGATAATGGAATAGGATTGAGTGAGATGCAGGAATGTTCTAGGATGGAGGGTTAACAAATAAATATAAGGATATTGCACGTTTATAAGCATAAGTAGGTAACATTTAACTGTTCATGAGATAGATTGCCTGGGGGAAGAAACTGTTCTTGTGCCTTGCTGTTCTGGTGTTTGCGGCTCTGAGGCGCCAGCCAGATGGCAAAAGTTCAAAGATGGGGTGACTTGGATGTGAGGGATCCAGAGTGATTTTCTGAGCCCTTTTCCTCACTCTGGATGTATACAGTTCTTGAAGGGTGGGCAGGGGAGCACCAATAATCCTTTCAGCAGTCCGAACAGTTCTCTGTAGAAATGGAGTTCCTGTATCTCAATTGGAAGAATGTTGTTAATTTGAATAACTTCTTGTCAGTAAAACAGCTGCATGGGGATTTTTTTACTTCATGAAGCTCAGAGTCTAAGACAAATCAGCTTAATTTACTTTTAAGTCACTCTGTTATTGCATGGTATTGAATGAGTGTTGAAATAACCCGAATTACTATCATTGTCTAACTTGTACCCTTTCAAACACATTGTCAATAGAATGCATTAGAAAAGCTTGCCTGAAGGTCCTCTTAATTAGACCTATATTCATTTTCACCCTGGGAGTTTGTAATGGATGAGTGAGAGGCAAAAGTGCTGATCTGTGCTCCCTCTGGTGAGTTGTCTGGGACTGTAAATGTGAATGCTCTCTCTCAGTAATACAGCACAGCTTAAACACGGCAGGTTGTCTTTCTTTTTGAACTGTGAAAAAGAATTGATTGTAAATTGATTCATTGCTATCAACCAATTATTAATGACCTTGTATACCTTGTATGGTAATACTTTCCTCCCTCCTGTGATAATGCCATTATGCATCACAGACATTACTGGAGAGTGAATGGGGGATGTGGTTTTATGTTGTAAGTACATAACATTTGATTTTAATTTGTTGTTAAATTGTTCACTGACTAGCAAGACATCAGCTAAGAATATTATTATTATTATTATTATTATTATTATTATGCTTTTTATGGAAGATCAAGCCCCTTAAGATAAAAGTAAATACTTTTTTTAACATTTTCATGTGCAGCTGCTAGCACTACACAAAAGAGCTGTGCACTCCTATAAAAAATAAAAAATAAACACCTTACAACAGTCACTGAAATAAATAAACCTGTTCAACGTATTGCCAGTGATAGAATTGCAAGAGCAAATTATTTTGTCTATATCCTCAGTGGCGGTAAAATTATGTGGTCCATACAGAGAGTGTGTTGTATCAATCTGTTATATCATTATATCATTTAAATCATCCACTGAATCGAATTGTTCAAAATCCCAGATTCATTGAGGAACACATTTGTGAGTGAGTTATTGAAACATTCATCAAACTAATTCATTCAAATTACTAAAAACATAAATACTTTATGTTGCGCAGAAACACAAAAACAGTTAAATCTGCTGCTTTAAATTTGCGTTAACAGTACAAAAACAAAAATACCAAAAAAAAGGTGAGGTTCTGGCATTTTTGTTTTTGATAAAAGTAAGTTATTCACATATTCTGTTACAACTTATTTACATTGTGATATTTCTTTTTTAAGTTGTATATATTCTGGGCCTTTTTATCTACAAAGTCAAACTGTAAATTGGTTCTATAACGTTATTTTTGTGTGAGTCAATCAGCACTTTGAATGAGCACACAAGGACCAATCAGGATCAGCTTTATTTGTCATGTCACCAGACTGTGCCGTGATAGCGAAAGAGAGCACAGAAAAACACAAAATCAGTGAAGAGAAGATAATTAAGGCTAAAAGCCTAGACAGCTGACTTGGTGCCTCGCTGCTGTGTAAGGCAATGACTTTGCAGGCAGGGTTTTTGCACGAAGGCACCTCATGAAACTGATTTCGGACAGGCTTCTGAGGCAGCGTATCAGTTTAAGATCTGCAACAAAATAGAACAAATTTTGGTGATAACTAAAATATTTAATCACTATAATACTGATTTCTTGCTAGAAATAACATCAAAAGTGCAGTTAGTCAGTTAGTCAGAAATATATATTTACACACAAATTGTTCACCAAATGCAACTTTCAGACACCAACTTTATTTTTTAGCTCAACAGTCACAGAATGGTATGCATAGGATTGTGGGATATCAAAGGTAGTGAAGGTTAGATCTATGCTGCCTTCACAATTTGATCAAAAGAAGGTACCTCCGGAGACAGGAAGTAAAACAGAATTTGGATCTGGACGTGCCTTGATGCCCTCCTGCCTTGGAATCCTTTCGGAGGCAGCATAAATGATTTCACACAACGTGAAGTTTATTAGAAACCTCATGATCGACTATTTTATTTATGACCTTGTCAATGACAGCAGCCCAAACTCCAGGGAATTAAAGTCTTTTTGTGTTTTGCTGTAGCCATTGTGGAGCTATTTTCAGCTAGATACCACGCTAGCCAGCACTATTAGATCAGTTTTGTAGTCTGTTTATTTTATTCCAGTCACGCCATGGTCATACGAGGGAAAGTTAAGTATATATTAGGTTATGTTTTAACCTTGATCCATCCTGTGGACCTGCACTGAGCTGTATGTATGCAAAGCTCTATGCTATGGCACAATGGATTAAAGTGTATACTACATTTAGTGAAATGAAATGTTTACATTTTACATTGTTGGCAAAAACAGAGTTGTCGTGTCTTTTAAGTAATTAAAATATTTTAAATGTGAAATATTTTTAATTATATATAAATAGTCAGTGAAACACTTTCTTGCATTGTCTGGTTTCTTGCAGTTTTTTAGTCTTAAAATGTCAGTTATTAATTAAATTATACAATATTAAGCTTTAAGTCAAAAAGATAACAATTTAATTGACTGGGTCTCAATTACAACAAAAAAAATGTTAGCATGATATTTCAGCCATACTGATGTTTAAAGACATTTTACCTGTCTCACATTATGTGGAATAATGTCCTGATCAGATGTATTACAGTAGCTGCTTTGTCTAAACAAAAGGAAACTTAAAGGGGTCATATGATGCAATTTCATTTTTTTTTCTTTCTATTTGTAGTGTTTCAAGCTCTTGGTGCATAAAGTAGATCTGTAAAGTTGCAAAGTCCAAAGTCCCAGATCCAAATAAATATTCTTTAAAGGGGGGGGGGGGGGGGGGGGGGGGGGTGAAATGCTCGTTTTCACTCAATATCCTGTTAATCTTGAGTACCTATAGAGTAGTACTGCATTCTTCATAACTCCAAAAAGTCTTTAGTTTTATTATATTCATAAGAGAAAGATAGTCTGTACCGATTTTTCCCGGAAAAACACGAGCGCCTAGAGGCGTGAGGTGTGGGCGGAGCTAAAGAATCACGAGCGCCAGTAGGATTTTGTGTTGAGCGCGTTTGGAAGCTGTGACACAGATCCAGAGGCTGAAATTTAACAAGAGCAGCATCAGCAAAGGCTTCTCTATGTGGTATGTACTGAAACTGTATATATTTGCTTAGCGGTTTTGGAAAATGACTAAGTTCCACTTTGTCATCTTTTTTTTTTTTTTTTTAAGCTGTACATGTGGAAAGTGCAGTTTGATAACAACATCGCATGTTGTTTACTTGATGTGCTTATGCTGATAGCTAAGTAAACAACACAGAGATATTTGAAGCAGTTTTACTCGTGCAGTTTGATGACAACATCGCATGTTGTTTACTTGATGTGTTTACACGCAGATAGCTAAGTTAATAACACAGAGATATTTGAAGCAGTTTTACTCACCGCCTGCGGTTCCAACACACGATCGTGACCCTTTTTCGTTGGGATTGCATTATCCTTAAGAAATAAACGATGTGCAAATCCAGCGTCAACCTGGGCCTTGTTTGTAAAACAAGCATCTTCGAAATGCAGGGGAACAAACACAAACACTTGCACAACTCCGTTGATGCTCTGTAAAAATAAACTTCATCCACTGGTCCCTTAATGCTGTTTTTTCTTTGGTAATCTGTGCAGGGTTGTCTTGCCCTGGCAACCAAAAACACACTCCTTTTGTGACATTTCGCGACGCTCTCGCTGTGATGAGTGATTGTCTGTGCACAGCCTCTCTCTGCTCTGCTATACAGGAGCGCGCGCTCTTCCGGCAGACGTGCCCTTAGCACCCATATAAGGAAATTCCGCTCCATCTAACGTCACACAGAGCCATACTCGAAAAAAACTTTCCGAAACTTGTGACAAACCGAGTATTTTTGGAACAGAAATACTCCTTCAAATGTACAACTTAATTTTTGAAACTTTGTCCATGTTTAGCATGGGAATCCAACTCTTTAACAGTGTAAAAAACTCAGTATGCATGAAATAGCATTTCACCCCCCCTTTAAAAAAGGTAAAGTCAACCACACCCCCATAAAATGCCTTTTGATTTCAAGTCTTGAACAAATCTTTCTATTTAACAAATCTTTCTATTTAACCGGATCTTCTTAGTGAACTGGTCGAACCAGTACACCAAATTTAACCGAATCGTGCTGCTGGCCTGGGAGACAGCATATGTTAAGTGATGTAACATTTTCATCACTCGTTTGAGGCATTAGGCCAATCACAATGCACTGGATAGCTGGCCAATCAGAGCACACCTCACTTTTTCAGAACGATGAACTTTGTAAAAATCGACGGGTTTCAGAAAGGCATAGAGGAGAAAAAATTATTTGCATTATATGGAAAATAAGTTTAATTGTATTATTATAATTTTTTTTACCTTAAATTGCATAAACACATTGCTTTACACCAACTACAGAAAATAATGTTCTTTTTAGCAGCATCATATGACCCCATTAAACTTAAATGGTTCCTGCAATGTGATACATTACCCACCAGATTCCTGCCACCATATATATATATATATTTTTTTTAGAAGGTTCTATTTGCATTTGACCCATTCCAGAAATCCCCATTTACATTTACATTTTGATATTGTACATTTGGGACACGTTTAGTGTCCGTGTCATTTTCATGTTTTCAATAAACTTGTTCCTCATATATTTTTTGCTATATGGAATGCAAAAACTTTGAAGCTCTATATCTCAAAAGTGCTCAGAACGTAGATAGAACCTTATAATTCCAAGGTGCTGTGTCAAAGCACTCACCACTATCCTCTTGCTCACAAGTCAGTCTGCTAGCAAGCCAAATGAGGTTAGTGTGTCACTTTGAGGAGGAAAATCTTTTTTCAAAAAGCTTTTAGTTGGCAGGTGTAGGAGTCTCTCGCCTGCTTCTGTGATCCAAGGCACAGCTTGGTTTTACAAGGTGCTCTTTTCACTGTCACCCAACTGGAAAATTCCTCTGCCACCTTTAATGCATTCATCCCATTTTTCTCCCTGCCTGTCATTTTGGTTTTGCTGCCTTGCTAATATACCCAAAACCACCTGTTTCCTCCACATTCTAAATGCAATGTAAAATCCTCATGACATGTTGCTTTAAGAAGAGCACTTTATTTGAGAGTAAAATGGAAAAAAAGAATGAAAGTAAAGATGGAAGGGACGGTGAGCTGCCTGCCACTTCGTTATAAAATGCAATGTTCTTGAACTTTAAATGGACATTAGTTAAATTAATGATGGAATATCTACGCCAAATTTAGGGACTGTCTAGAAGCCAGCCTGGCTTTTTGCTGTGACTTTTACATTTACCCATCCTGTTCTGCAAACAGTCAAAGATGCCAAAACGCACCCAGAGGTTAGAGCCAGAACCAAGAGTTTTAAAACCAAAATGTTCTCTGTCCCTATTATTTATCATACATCATGCATGACATGCAAATGGGAATGAAAAAGGACAAAGTAAATTAAGTTGAATTGAATATGTGGATGTGCCAGTGGCTCCGTCTGACATTTTGAGATAAGAAAAACAAAAACAGAAATGCATGATGAAGAAAGACAAGTTGATTTCCATCCAGCCATATTACAGCTCATCACTTTTGTTTCAAATACTCTTTGCATGACAGACATTGCCACAGTGGAACAATTCTTAGACCTATAGCACTTTCTCTGCTTTCGGTGGCTGATTTACCCACAGCTATAGATCTAGTGAGTCACTTAACAGATCTGTCTCTGTCAGGTTTCTAGGCAACTAGGAAAGTAGAACCAAGCTACAGACAGATGTAAGTTAATTATCAGAATACACAATTATACAGGTACAAATATTAGCATACGTAGAATTATGAATAATTATGAAGATTTTGAAGTTTGTAAGAATTTATCTTTGTCTCTACTACATAATAACTCTCACACAAATACTTTCAAAGGATAACAAGTCCTGATATGGAGCTTTATCAAATAATCTGCAAACGAGCCCTCATGATGGCTCAGTGTTGATAACTTACATTAATGGTCATGAAAATAATTTTTAATTCAATTTCAAAAAATAACTTTTGGACAGCTTTGTAATTCACAAAGTGCATGTGTATCATTATACCCTACATTATTGTCTTTTATAATATATGTCTGTAAATAGTTGTCACAGTTTTGTTCAGTATGCTGTAGTTCAGTTTCTGTAATATCTGCATTAGTTCTTGCTTGTTTCTGTGGTAACTCAGTTGTGACTCATTACTTTCAGGTGTCCACGGTTTAGTCAAGTCAAGTCACCTTTATTTATATAATGCTTTAAACAAAACAGATTGTGTCAAAGCAACTGAACAACATTCATTGAAGAACAGTGTGTCAATTATGCAAAATGACACACTGACAGTTGACAGTTGACAATGACAGTTAAAGGCAGTTCATCATTGAATTCAGTGATGTGATTTCAGTTCAGCTCAGTTCAGTTTAAATAGTATCTGTGCAATCATTTGCAATCAAGTCAACGATATCACTTTTAATGAAGTGTTTCCAACTAAGCATGCCAGAGGCGACAGCAGCAAAGAACCAAAACTCCATCGGTGACAGAATGGAGAAAAAACCTTGGGAGAAACCTGGCTCAGTCAGGGGGGCAGTTCTTCTCTAACCAGACAAACAAGCAGTTCAATTCCAGGCTGCAGCAAATTCAGATTGTGCAGAAGAATCATCTGTTTCCTGTGGTCTTGCCCTGGTGGTCGTCTTAGACAAGGTCTTTACAGGGGATCTGTATCTGGGGCTCTAGTTGTACTGGTCTCCGCTGTCTTTCAGGGATGTAGAGGTCCTTTCTAGGTGCTGATCCACCATCTGGTCTGGATACTGTCATGGTTGGTAAACCATGATCTCAGGGTTTTTCACTATGTGGGTAAAGTCTGTGTGTTACGCGTCAGCACTGATTGTTCTTGTGGGCGTCTCCGCTAATTGTCATCAGTAACAGCTGTCACTCATTACTCAAACCTATATATTGGCCTGTCTAGCGTCTTGTGTTTTTCAGAGCATTGTTTCCTGTATCTTGTATGATGTTCTGCTCTCTTGTGTGTTTCTGCATTTTTGGATGTCCGTGTCTCCCCGGAACCCCGTCCACTCTTTGCATATCACCATCAGCATCATCACTTACCTTTGGCTCGCTTCCCCGCAGTTCCTGTGTCACCCTCTCCTGCTGTCAACTCTTCTCCACCATTCAGATCCTTCACTCACCTGCATCTTCCTGGACTGTGTATTCCCGCCCAAGTATCATCTGTGTTTCCATCTAGATGTACTGTCATTCCTATTATTAAATATTCATTACTCTCACTTGCTTCCTGCCACCCCTTTCCAGTCATTACAGATACGTACTGGATGCAGTGACCATCTGATCTGGATATAGACTGGATCTGGTGGCTGCGTTGACCTCGGAATAAGAGATAAATAGACTAATATTAGCGTAAATGCCATTCTTCTAACGATGTAGCAAGTACATTGGGTGTTATGGGAAGTATTTACTGTCCTGGTTTACCTAATTAATGCAGCCTAAAAATTGGATTTGGATATTAGAAGTGTATTAGTGTGTTTTGTGTAAGCCAGTTTAAAAATATGGGTCTTTAATCTAGATTTGAACTGCAAGAGTGTGTCAGCCTCCCGAACAATGTTAAGCAGGTTATTCCAGAGTTTAGGCACTAAATAGGAAAAGTTTAGTTCCTCATTTACTCTGTGTGTAAATATTCCCTGTTGTGTTAATTCTCTTGTCCGTTCACAATATTTTTATACATGCTAAAGGTATTGTTGGTATTTCTGAGTCTAACATTTAAGTCTGTTCCTGTTCATTCATGTGTCATGCAAATTTCTAGTACTACTTCTATGGATGTGACAGATGAACCGACCATCAAATCTAGTAAAAGAGAGAAAACCTGGACTCACCAGCTTAGAGATTCATCCTCTTCCTCAAGAACTGAAGGTTATTGGGTATTTGGCCTGGATGCTCCTGGAAGGTGGTCTCACCTTCACAGCCAGTAAGCCTGAGGCACCCACTAAGCTCGTCCTGGAGCCAGAGCTGGATACCATCAAAGGCTCAGAGACTAAGCACGCTGATCAGTGCACCTCGGAGCCACAGCAGAATCGGACCTGATTGATCTGTGGAATACTGACCCTATTCTCACCCAAAAACCCACCCAAGAGTCATTGCCGCCTACGCCGGTCCCATCCCGTTGTTTGGATGCTACGGTCCTTCTGTCTATGTCCCTACACTGGTGATGGTTAGTGCCCTAGATTAATCTTTTCCATTTGTGTTGTGTATCTCCTTGACACTGCCCCTCACCACTAGCTCTGTGTGGTTCTCAGTTTCACCTCTGGCTTACCCTCCACCAGCTCGGAATAAAGCAGAGTACCTAGCTGCTCCTTGGGCATCCAGGCCCATGTCTCCACCTCGAGCTGTAGCCAGTAGCTCTACCTTGGGCTTCCAGGTCTTCATGTTGCCCTGGTCCATCAACATCTGTGCTTTGCCACTTCCTTCACTCACCATGGTTCTGCCTCCTTTGATCTGCTTCTGAGGTCCAACCGGCCCTTCAGCCAAAGCTCCAGTCTGTTTCCTCCCACCATCAGTTCCAACATGGTGTTGGTCTCCTCGGACTCCTCCAGCGCCATACCTTCCATTCCCACCAGATTATTTATGTTATGGCATGAGGTTGCACCTTTCAAGTGGGGGAGCTAATGTCATGGTTATGTTCAATTTAATTCAGTTTCTGCAATGCCTGTATTAGTTCATGTTTGTTTCTATGGTAATTTATTTGTCAAGAATTATGTTCAGGTGTTGTATTGTTCACCCATTAAAGAAAGTGACAAAACCAAATTTATGGGGCTGTGTTGCCAGTGCAGTGGTTCTCGAATGCTCTGGAACTTAAACATCCTATCACCTCTCAGTCAAAGCAATGTGACCTCTACTTTTTAACATTAAACTTTTTTTTTTTTCTTTTTTTGGTAGTACAACACTTACAAGAACTGGCTGTTTGTGACATAATAGCACACTTTAATCACAATATTCTGTCTGTCTAGAAACACCTGGATCACGTCTGTCAGGCTGGATAAAATATCTAAACCATGCTAAAAGAAAAACTGAATCTAATGTGTTTTAATCAAAAGCAGGCCTACTTTTAAAACAAGCATATGCATTTCATTGCAAAAGGTTTAGACACATGGACCTATTTTAAAATAATAAAACTTAAAATAGAAAATAAAAGGTTTTTTTTTTTCTTTTTTTTCACCATCTATTTGACTAAATAGAATTACAAAATAAAACTCCCAAATTAACCTGAAACAGAAACAAGTGCAAAAAAAAAGCATTAGATTTACTGTGATAGTATATGATATACACTGTACACAGTTACGATAACTCAAGTTATGCAGTTACTTCTGACTAAACTTCTATTAGACACTCCACAGTGATATGGATTAATGGAAAAATTCACATAGAAGTGAAGCACACAAAAAAAAAAAAAAAAAAAAAAAAAAAAAAAAAAAAAAATCAAAGAACTGAACAAACTTTTTGCTCTTTTTGTGAACCAAATTGGATGCAGGGAAATCTATCTTGAATGTGTTTGTCAGATTAGTTGACAAGGGCACAGCAGTGTTTGTCCCCACAGGGTTTAGGTGAACAATTTCTCTCTTTAAATCTAAGCTCTCCTTCACCACCCTTTCAAGTCAATGTGCCAATTAGCGATAGGCTGTGGCTCTTTCCTGGGTCTTTTTGTGTGGATTTGACTTGGCCTGCCACTCACTATGAGTAAACATAAAACAGAGGCATTGGAAAGAAGCAGATATCTGCTCCTCTTTCTTCCCTTTTCCTCCTGTAAGTGCATGACTCAGTGTCATATCTCTGATACCTTCATGGTATCTTTATGTTGCAGGAAAGAACAGATGAAAGAGAGCAGGGGCACTACTTACACATGTCAAGAGTCATAATTACCACCATTTCTACTCTAACACACTCCCACTCATATCGGGTTTTGGCCACAAGCCTTACCTAGGATGGCAAAAAAATCACCCCTTTTTGCCTGCTGTGAACAGACCTTCATATCGCCACATAGCAAATGGACTTGGCCTAAATGTGGCCTCATGCTGGCACTGCTGGCCTTCTTTCGGCAATGGCATGTACCCTTTCAGCCAGAGCTGGGCCATGTTTGGCAATGATGGCATGGATGGACCACGACAGACAATATGAGGGCCAAGTGTGGCCCAGATCAGTCCAGTGATATGGCAGTGATATGGCAGCTTATCTAATTATTGTTGTAGTCTGACCGAAAATTTAAACACACTTACTCTGTACTGTGGTCTTGTTAGCTGTTTTCATTTGTGAATATGACTGATTTTGGGGGGAAAGTAATGCATAAAATTACAGGCCTCTGGTGTGATGCTATTGCCATTTAGTCATTAGACATACATCTCATGAAATATACCTGTATACTTCAGCCTTATGATCTCTTTTTCAAACACATATTTGTGAAAGCAACACTCTTTACAATATAGTATGTACAGAACATATATGACCATCACAGCTTAGAGTTACATGACAGGAGAAAAAAAAAAAGAAAAAAGAAAAAAGGACGAAGTAAGTCAGGCTTAATTATCATCAATGTCCCCTTCCTTCTTTTGTCAAAGAGGAAGAAAAGGGATAGAGCACTGGATATGAAACACAAAGAGAGTGTCCTTGTGGGAGAAAAAAAATAAATAAATAGTGTGTGCGTCAAAAGAGAGAGTAAATGGGAACTCTTAATCCTCCTTCCTGAAAGGATGCATCACTGGAGACCCGAGCGAGAGCAGCAGTGTCATGCTGTACCTGAGAGAGGTGTTGCTGGAGGGGCTCTAAGCTGGTTATATTGGACACACATGCAGGATTGACACTCCCTGGTGAATCATAATGTGCTCTGAAAACCCACACTATTCTTGTACCACCATATATATATATATATATATATTGAACAACATTCAAACATTAGACCCCGTTGATTACAATGTATGGGAAAAAAAGAGAAAACATTCCTCTAAATATATTATTCTGTGTTCCAGGTTTGGAACGGCATGAAGGGTAAATCATGAAATAATTTTATTTTGGGGGTTAACTATGTCTTTAATATTGGTGTTATTGGTATGGGTTTAACAATACTTGTATTCGTATTGAACAGTATGGACATCTCGGTTCGGAGCATGAGGCCTTACAACGAATACAGGCAATTCACCCTGAACACAGAAAGTCGCGCCAGCAGCAAGAAAAATATAATCTCTAGTAATTCTGCCTAAACAAAACGAAAGTAAGAAAGAAAGAAAGAAAGAAAAAAAAATGGAGTTGCCATTACAAAACATTGCTGTGCTGTTGTCAGAGCTGATTAAAGTGGTTCAGGGGAAGGACTATGTTAGCCGAGCGCTTAGACAGCGCCTCTGGGAGTTAGTTTGTGGACAATATGACGTTGGGTCTCATGGCAGGTGCAGCTGTTAGTTCAGTGGCCTGGCAAATATGCTGCTGAGGCTTGCCCCAGAACACAGTGTGACACCTTATTTCACCCGTCACGCCCACTGTGTCCAAATACTTCATTTCTGCCTCTCTCCCACTCACTCCTTTTCCCTCGCCTTGTCTCTTTCTCGCTTTTCATCATAGCTCATGATCTGTCTTCATTGAAGTGCATTGTGACTTTAAAGCCATGCAGTCTGATGTGAACTTTGACATGACAGAGCTGTCACATGGATGTGTGTGATCTCTGTGCATCAGAAAGGTACCGTGGCATCCATCAGAAAGAGAAGAACGATGGGCGCTGCCATGTTGGCTGTCTCCATGGATTCACAAATCATTCTGATTGACCTCATCATACACCCAGCTGTCACACATAACTAGCAGTGATTGAAGGACACAAACCAAAAATGCTCTATAATGCCAGACAAAGAACATGAGGTATGTCACAATGGCACGTTAAACGAGTGCACACGTGCATTTTAAAACCTGTTCGGTGCCATTTAGTCTGTGGTAATTAGCCTTACCAATGCCTTGCCTCTCAAATGGCCTCATTAAAAGATGTCTACTCTCTCTCTCACAGTCAATGCTAATTTGTCAGCCTGGTATAATTCATTTTCAAATTTTATGAACAAACCACCACATTTACCAAATCATATTTACCAAATTGTGTCTAGTTTGTTTTCATGTGTATTTACTGCTTAAAAAAAAAGTAGGAGTTGTTTTGAAGGATGTCAGGGTCTGATGTGAAGACTAGAGACCCCCGTGGACAACCCCATTACATTTAATCATTAAGATGAGAGCTGAGAGGAAAAAGCGAGCTAGAAAGAGAGATGGGGAAAGGAAGTAGGAGTGTGATAGAAAGGCTCCTTGTTTGCATGCACAGCTTGTGAGAGTCTACGACTCTTGTTTACCTCACAAATGCCACGGAGTGTGTGATGGGAGGATGGAAAAAAAAAAAAGAGGAGGAGAAACATCATGGCACACATTGATCCATAACTGGCAGGGTGGGCTTCATTTTTAATTACTTGAGCACAAGAAAAATCCATAATCATTATGGTTTTCTGCCTGCTACTAATAAACAAAATACTTTAGTGGAGCAATGCTGATAGGGTCACATTTGACATTCCTTTACTATTAAATTTCTACTCTCCTCTTGATTTTGGTCTCACGCTGACAATCACAATGACTATATATACAGGTGCTGGTCATATAATTAGAATATCATCAAAAAGTTGATTTCACTAATTCCATTCAAAAAGTGAAACATGTATATTATATTCATTCAGCACAGACTGATATATTTAAAATGTTTATTTCTTTTAATTCTGATGATTATAACGGAAAACTAAGGAAAATCCCAAATTATGTATCTCAGAAAATTTTAACATTACTAAAAAAA
The DNA here is from genome assembly GCF_003368295.1 of Carassius auratus. NCBI lineage: Eukaryota > Metazoa > Chordata > Actinopteri > Cypriniformes > Cyprinidae > Carassius > Carassius auratus. The sequence goes on along the minus strand of NC_039274.1, from coordinate 8,116,900 downwards.
AACAATACAAAGAAAGGATTTTTAGAAACCTTGGCCAATTGAAAATAATGAACATGAAAAGTATTAAGCATGTACAGCGCTCAATACTTAATTGGGGCTCCATTTACCTGAATTACTGCAGCAATTCGGCATGGCATGGAGTCAATAAGTCTCTGGCACTGCTCACGTGTTATGAGAGCCCAGGTTGCTCTGAGAGTGGCCTTCAGCTCAGTTCTGGCTAATTAAGAACAGGGATACCATGGTCCTTAAACCAGGTACTGGTAGTTTTGGCACTGTGTGCAGGTGCCAAGTCCTGTTGGAAAATGAAATCTACATCTCCATAAAGTTGGTCAGCAGCAGGAAGCATGAAGTGCTCTAAAACTTCCTGGTATACGGCTGCGTTGACCTTGGACCTCAGAAAACACAGTAGACCAACACCAGCAGATGACGTGGCACGCCAAACCATCACTGACTGGAAACTTTACACTGGACCTCAAGCAACATGGATTGTGTGTATCTACTCTATTCCTCCAGACTCTGGGTAGCCTACATAACTAGACTGAGAGACTATTTAAAAGCCTTTGCAGGTGTTTTGAGTTAATTAGCGGATTAGAGTGTGGCACCAGGTGTCTTCAATATTGAACCTTTCCACTATATTCAAATTTTCTGAGATACTGAATTTGCGATTATAATTATCAAGATTAAAATAAATAAACATTTGAGACTGTGTGTAATGAATGAATATAATATACAAGTTTCACTTTTTGAATGTAATTAGTGAAATAAAGCACAAGCACACACACACACACACACTAATACATGTGTTTTTGTGCGTGTGCTTGTGACATACACATCCTCTGAACTTAGGAATGGACCAGAATGATGTTTCATGGTACAGAAAAAAAGAAAATTAAGTTGTTTCAGTGACCTTCTCTTATGAGACTGGCCCAGCTGTCAAACACTACTAAACGTTTTTAAGTTGTCAAAGAGCAATAATATTATCCACTAGTATAAAAAAAAAAAAAAAAAATGTTTCAGTTATAACAATATGTGGGCTTTTTTTTTTTTTTTTTTTTTTTACTAACCACTGATTAAAATATTCAGGTGATCCAAGTCGCAAATGGGAAGAACTGCCACTTAAATGATAACACTTAATTTTATATAACAACTGATGGATTGAGCTTTGAGACTATAGAGCTCTGAAAGGGCATGAAACATCTCATATTAGGAAGTAATCGGCCTTGTTGGAGATAAAAGGTAATGTTCAATGCGTAAAGTAATTACTTTTTGGGAAAAATCACTTGTTGAGTAACAGAGGCCAACCAAAAAGGCAAGTCTTTTTCATTCATTAATTCATTCATTAATTCATCCATTCATTTTTATGAGCTTCTGGAAGAACCCTGTTTGTAATGAAAATGTTAAAAGATTACAATAAACAACTCCAAATGGCCTGAACTGTTGCACAGGTTGTTAAACTCATCTAAAAAGGACCCTTTTAGTGGAGACATACTTCAAAGTGAATTTAATTAATAAGGTTTTTATAGATAGATAGATAGAGAAAAAAAGAAGCACTTGATCATTATTCAAATGTGTTAGTGATCTACATGAACCATATATGAAGGGAGACATTTTGATACCATAGCCTAAAGCAGAGCTAAAATGTTAATCATCAGATTATTTTCTGAAACTGATATGAAACATGACAGGGTTTGTGCTGAAGGACACATCTATCAGAATGCCATCACAGATGGGGAATTGTTCAGAAATGATAAATAATATGAGACAGGTAAATGGCCCACTGAAAATCCATCTCTGTAGCTTTGTATACTACTGAATGGGGTCTGTGGACATCAGACAGAGAAGAGAAATGGCTCGTGGCAGCATTGTCTGCTAATAATACAAATTGTGATGGCATCTGGAGCCAACCATGTCTGTGAGATGTCCAGGATTCTTATGAAAAAGAGTTCACTGCTGTGCATGCATCTTTGTTATTGCATGACAAAATATGCAATGTTTCTCTATGTGATAAGTAAAAAAAACAAAAAAAAAAACATTAATCTTTAAACACAACCGGTTGGATTATCAATCACACGGTTGAAACATGAGGAGCCAAATTCCTCTGAAATGCAACAGGATGTTGTAAATCAATTCCTAGTGCCACAAGTCAGAAGCAAGTCCACTAACCAACCAACTCTTTCACAGAACATTAACACCATGTAATGCCGTGTCTCCAAGTCTGCCCTCGAACGCCTGCCTAATGCTGGGTACACACCAATTATTGACAATTTAAATTCAGAAAAAATATTGTCAAATTTGGGACAAGTAATCAAGATTGATGGTCAAAGAGATGGACAGCCTGACCATCACATGTAAACCCATGATAGTAATCATGATCACAAGATCGTTGGATTGTCTTCCCCCACCTAGAAGACAAGAACCAGACTAAAATTCCTATGGGGACTTTTTAACCTCTGGTCTCCACAGAACGTCCTTATGCCAGAGAATGACAAATAAACTTTTATAAATGTAGATGCACCAAAATGAACTCAAAAAGACTTCTAAATTAATATCAGTCCATTGCTGAACTCCATATTCATTTATATGTAACCCACACATTTTACTATCATGTTTCTAATCCGTTATTATGTATGTCTGTTTAATATTGAATAGCTTAAGGATTCATATTCATGTTTAGTATGCGTGTGTTTGAATCATCTAGCTTGAAATGTTTCTGAGTTCATCGTTTCATCAGTTATTTGTCAAATGTATCATATTCTTGTTATAGGAATCATGTCCAAAATTATACCCTGCAAGATCGGGAAAATTTGATCCATGTGATTGATAAGATAGCATATGATTTATCTATGGGGATGGAGAAACATCGCTACACCCCAAGCAAAGACAATATCTAATTGGTCAAGACTGAAGTGGTGTCTGAAAGGCCAGTTTAAATACTCATGACACCATCAAATTTAGCTTTTAGCTTTTGCTTTTTAGCTCTTGCTTTTAGTCATGCCAGCTTTTAACTTTTGCTTTTTAGCTCTTGCTCTTATATTTAGCTTTTAGTCATCACTTTTAGCATTCTTTGAGCGCTGTTCCAGCATGCTTCAGTCTGCATGCCTGCTGCAACTTAGCCACGATGAGAAGAAACACCACCTAGTCTCGTCAAACTTTACTTTAGTTTATTTGATTTTCTGTTGGAGAGTTTCATGTTCTGAATGAAGTTTTGTAATGCCGTGTCTCCAAGTCTGACCTCGAGTGCCTGCCTAATGCTGGGTACATACCAGAAGATTTTTTATATCTTTATAAGAGTATCAAAATGTGGTAGTCCACATGAGGATAAAAAAAATCCTAGATTTAACCGTTTTGCTCCTATAGACAGATTTTCAACCAGAGTCTCGACTGTGAACACAGGAAATCTTGCAAAATCTTGCGAGACTTCAGAATGAGCATGGTGGAGGATATACAGGAAGAAATCGCAATGACAGTATTTGGAATGATTTTACACACAAGTTGTATAAACATTCATGTTGTTGCCACAAATCAACAAGCTGATCCTCCATCTCTGCTGTCCACATCAATTTCACTTTGTGCTCCACCATGACTGCTTCCGTCCAATCAGAAACCTCTGGAAAAACCCTTTTCAACCAAAGGGAACCCCCTTTACACAGGCAACGCAAGTAACTTTACCTCCAGACTCTGATCTAAGCTGGTATAGCTATCTAATATAACTTTAACCTCATTGAGGAACTTTCTATCTTCCTGCAACTTGTGTGAATGTGTGAGTACATGTGATTGTGTTAATTTGTTTATATGTCTTAGATGTATCTGATAAAGCCTTATTCATATTGAAAAGATAAGTATCTTGTGTTTCGTGCTTACAAGTTAATGTCTTAAACTGTCAATCTTATTACTGTGCTAATTGTTGGATATTAATATTGGTTGGTTGGTTGGTTATACGGCTTTTTTAGTGAATCGCTGGCTGTCTCAGTGATCAGCCGTAAAACAGTGATTCTGTTAAAAATTCCCTTTAAAATCTTAAATGATTCTCTTTGAGCTAAATTGACCTGTTTCCCTTACAGGAGTATAGCAATACACATCAATTCATGTTCCAATCCTTCTTACTTCTTTCTTTCCTGTCTACTCTGTGGTGTCCAGTCAATAAAAAAAAGCCCAAAATAAAATAAACAGCCCTAGATCATCCGAATCTAAGCATGAATAAAATGTGAATAATTCAAAAGCGCAGAAGTAGTGACTAATACCAGTGAAACTGTTTTCACCTTCTTGACACGTGAAATTTAACAACTGCATTCAAAGTAATGAAGTAACTGACCACTTTTTCGCCCTTAGTAGCATTCTTAAGTCTGTGCTGTTTGAATGTTCATAGTTCTGAAATCTTTCTAGCCATAGGACTAATGAGCCACTGCTTGAAATAACAAGTTTGAAGGAGACTGGGTTCATCACCATATTTCCCATATATTGATTCACTGAAGCTGCAGGTTACTGTTAAAGAGTTTTACCTTTATTGAACAAAGTCACGTGTGAACTGCATATGAATTGCTACATTACTGCACATTTTAAATCACATTGTTCCCATAAAAGACACGTCTCTGAATGGGATCAATGGCGAGGAATTTTCAGACTTCTCCATTTCTTAAATCTAATCAACATCATGTGTTAGTAATTGTATCTTGATCTATTTACAGTAAGAATGGAAATTGGCCCATGGATAATGAAATGCATTTAAGGTTATGAGGCTACAAATTGCCTCTAAATTGGTCATTGATTGGACATGTTGCTATGGCAGCATGATGCCAGATCTATTTCAACAAGCACACTCCTGTTGATGCCATTATATACCTGAATATTAGAACTTTTATATCACTATGTTGAGGTATATCAGCTCATTAGGCTTGTCATTGACGGGAGATTGGTCAAATAATCAGCAATGACGTTTGGAGTAATCATGAACATTCAGTGGTGCCCTAATTGCGTACTCATTGTAGCCACATGAAAGCTGAAAGAGAGCTAAACAATCGTCCAGACTTACATTTGTTTATGTAAATGTAAACATATGTATTCTATTTACACAAACGATGATGAATGTCAAGGTTCAGACATGAGAACTGTAAATGATGAGTTCTGTATATTAATTCAATTAGGTAACTCCTGCTATGCAGTACAATTCTATGACCCAAACTACAGTATGTATGAAATGTTAAACTCATTAAATATGTAAATCCTATTAGTTTATTATTTTTGTTTATTTTTGCTTAAGGTTATCATACCGTCAAAATTTCATACCGGTCCATGCCTATCGTCATCATGTGTAAAACTGGTTTAAAAATAAAGTAAACAATGTTTTTAATTATTTGTATTGTAAAAATGCAGAAAGTTTCCTGTAAGGGTTTATTGTTAGGTGTAGGGCGATAGCATATACAGTCTGTACAATATAAAAACCATTATGCCTATGGAATGCCCCCATTTAGTTAACCAACCAGTGTGTGTGTGTTTGTTGCCTGTATGTACTTAATCTCACTTTTTAAACAATATTATTGGTGTAACCTAATGTATTCAAATTACATATGCAACATATGCAATGGTTGTATGTATCATTTTGATAGTAAATCTCTAACAGTGCAGCAGTGTACTTTTTTATTGGGTGAGAGATCCATCATGTGAGGGAATAATTACAACTAAATTTGTATTGTCCGCTATACTCCCATATAGCCCCTCATTTGTCATCCGCAGGAGCACAGCAGGTCCTGGACCCTGAATATGGCATCTGACTTTGTCTGGCTTTCTGACCTCTCAGCTTTTACAGAAGCATAAATCAATAGATGACTGCTCTTCTTTTCTACACACTACGCACAGGACAACAGCCACCACATACACCTTAGTATCCAGGTCGATCTATCCAATACCCTTAGCCTCTGCTGCAAAGGAAATTACAATGGACACATCACAACATGAGTCTAATGGAAACTGCATGGCTTAAAAATTGACTATAAATAGCTTAAGTTAAATCACAAGTTGACAAGAAGTTCCAACCGCTTAAAAAAAAAGCAAAAAAAAAAAAAACAATCCATATTTGCAAGATCTGCCTAAACCATAATATAATATAATATAATATAGGTAAAAGGAAAAAAAAATCATCAATCTGTAAAATAATCAGATGCTATTTGATCATGTAGCAGGTGCTTTTAATCTAAAACGATTAACAAACAAGGAAAATAGAAGTAATCAATCCAAGAAAAGAGCATTTTTAAAGATAACCCAAATGCAAAAGAGACAGGGGAAGTCTTTAAAGATCTTTATAAACAAAAATAAAGAGCAATACAAAACTGGACTAAAACAAAGCCCAGTTAACAGCCAACATTGCTAGAAAAAAAGACCCCTGGAAGGGCAAAAAACAAAACAGCTGAGCTGAAGTGGGGCCGTTCTTCATACCTTGCTTCATACTTTGATAACTGATCTCTGGCTAATTTGGTTCTTCAAACAAGTTGACAGATTTGATTAAAATATCTGGATTAAGTTTTCTGAGATCCCGTGTGGACATGTTCGTTTGAAAGTGCAGATATATCGATATGCAGAACCATGTTCAGTAATGCTGTGTTTTGCTGGTGGCGAGACAGCAATGGGATGACATCATATAATTAAGATCAAGGATATGGCAAACTGAGCAAACTGACATAAAATGTTCTAATATATCAAATGTGTAACTGTTTTTTAAGGGATCACCAATTATATTACATAACTTCTAGTATTTTTGCAGGTTTAGCATTTTTTCAGTGTCAAAAGATTGTAATTAAAGGGGACCTATTATGCAAAATTCACTTTTGCATGTTGTTTGGACATAACTGTGTGTTGGCATAACCACCCATTAAGTACATAGTATGTACATGGGGAACAGGACTGTAAAATAAAGTGCTACCTAACCACCTTATAATAATAAAAATGTCCTACAATGTACTACAAGGCAAGCAGATGGCTATGAACACAATGCACAAACTTTGTCCTCCCATACAGCAAAACGCTTAATGTGGCCTGATGATAAAGACAATTCAGTAGGCCTAGCCTATATGTCTTGTTGTTGACTCAACATATACAGACCAGCAAATATGAACGTGCATTATGAAATGCATTAAGTGATTTTAAAAGGAACAACTCCGTACAGGCAAGCAGATGAGTACAGAACGCAGTGCGTTAAATTGTAGGCCTACGCATTCCTCCTATAGAAAAGGAGCCTTTCAGGAGCCAGACCAGGAGAAGCTAAATTGCTGGACACATACGTCCACAGAGCTGCCCTGTGGAGAAAATCTGACCAAATTGCTTTGTTTGCTACGGTCCTCCTAAAAAGGGTTCCCCTGCCTGTAAGCAGAGTCTTAGTCATTGGATAGTCGAGGCTATCAATAGCCGTGTTTCCACTATCGAGCTAGGACCGGGCGTGCTAGTGCGTGCCAGGGCCAGTCGCGTTTCCACTGTCCCTTCCGGGGCTTGATCGTGCCTCGCCGGGGCTTCCTCGGGGCCAACGGCCAGGGATTTTTGGCCCGACGAAAACCTTGGGCCAAAGCGGGCCAGCTGGGGCTAGAGGAGGGGTTATGAACAAAGGCGGAGTTTCTCAGCGTCTGGAGAGCGTCAGCGCGGATCATTTCAGAGAGATAACAGCTTTAACACCAGCATTAAACACTTTTTAAAATAAGTCGAGCTCAAAACTCTCTTTCAGTCAGCAGCGAGTGTTTGAAATAACTTGATCCAATGTGGATTATAATCACCATACAAGGCTGAAATATTTATAAGTGATGAAAAAGATATGCACACTAAACATAGTAAACATGGTAAAATATGACCACTTGAAGAAATCAGACGTCAGCTCCTTATTCTCAATCACAATCGTGTATTTATTAAGTAACTTATATTATCTGTCACAAGCCTCATCTCGAGAGTTTTTCTCACGTTGCCTATCATAAAATAATATAGCCTAATAATGTTTTTTGTTCGGGAGCTTTTATAAAAATAGAGATATTATCATTCATTTTAAATATGACGGCTACTGTGGATTCAAATGAGCAGAAACAGACTCGACTGAATAAGCAGGCTATTTTCATGAGCGTTAAAAATAAATAAATAAAATAGAAAAAAGTGTATTTATGTGTGATTAATTTTGAGTCCTGATAAATTAAATCAATATGATCAATGTGTCATGTTTTCTATAGTTAAAAAATCAATGTTTTTGAATTTGAATATATAACAAAGCATGCAAACAAACGGCCGCTTTTATCATGTCCGTTTTGTGATTGCGCATGTTCCAGTGATTTATTTCTTAGTTTTCTGATAACTTCTCTTTGATGGTGAAATTTTGAGGTTGCATGACGTTGTTCTGAGAGGCGTGTAAAGGGCGTGTTTTAGTGACGTGCAGCGGTGCTTCAAGCTCCACTGTGGAAACCCTGCGCTATTCTGGCCTCGGTGCTACTGGCCCGGGGCTATGAGCCCCGCTCGGCCCGCTTTAAGCCCTGGCTCGCACTGGCTCGACAGTGGAAATGCGGCTAATATCTCCTGTGAGTCCTCTGGTCTTCCCCTTCCTTTGGGAGCCAAGGCTCACTCTACGCGGAGTTTGGCCGCCTCTAAGGCATTTTTAACAGGTGTGTCCCTCTTGGACATCTGCAACGCTGCGGGATGGTCCACGCCCTCTACATTTGCCAAGATTTTACAATCTCGATATGCGAGCCACTCCTGGCTCTTCTGTCCTCTTGCCTTAACTGTGCTCCTCGGATACACACTAGGCAGGGGATTGATAGTCTGGCAGCATTGGTACATCGTTCTCCAAAGCGCTTGATGCAGCTCGAGTTCCTGAAGAGAAACGTCTCTAGATTACGAATGTAACCCTAGTTCCTCGAAGGAACGGGACGCTGCGTCGCAGAGCCATACTCCCGGCACCCCTGCTGGCGCTTGCTTCCCTTCTCGAAGCTGAAGTAAGCTGCGTGGCAGGTGCCTTTATAGCTTCCTGGTCGCTACGTCACCCCGCCCGTGACATCACGCCCTTCCATTGAACAGATTGCACACAATATTCAGAGTTGATCTTGCCAAAGGCGTTTCCCCAAAGCACTTGACGCAGCGTCTCGTTGCTTCGAGGAACTAGGGTTACATTCAGTACATTCAAGATCAGTGTGCATGAAGCTTTGGATCATGTCATAAGATTTCACAAGGAATGCTTACTTTTAATGTTATGTAGAACTGCATGTCATGCCTAGAATGTTTGGTAATGTGTAGGTGTACATTAGTTTAAAAGAGAATGTTTTTTTTTTCAGTTTTCAGTCCTCTTGCAGTTTTGAAGAAGTCCTTGGATCAACACAGACAACACAGCCCTACATCTTGATAGCTGGCATGTCGAATGACACTTGCAGATGAGCGGCTCATCCCCTGCATGATTAAGGCCAAATCCCAATTCTATGTTATACCCCTTCCCCTACCCCTCGCCTAGCCCTTCCCCTTCTCCCTTGAAACGGAGTGTCAAGGGGTAGGGGAGAAAATATTCCCCTAAGGATTGGGACACCACTACCATGAAGTCACTTCATCATTCGTCGTCTAGGTATTACAATACACACATATACTGGTGTGCTGGTGTGCATTGGAGCCTTTAATTATCGTTCTGTATTGACGAGCGGCTTGACACACACACATCAGAAATCGCGCAGCTCACACATCCAGGTCTTTTTGTTCACTGAAGCAGCCATGTTGCAGAGATAATTCATACCCCTTCGTTTGAAGTGTGGTCCCAGAAAAATCTTTGCTTGAAGGGCTATCTGACCCTTCCCCTTATCCCTACCCCTCCAACCAGAAGAGAATCGAGACACCCCTACTCCTTCACGTGAACACGCGAAATGGAGGGGTAGGGGAAAGGGGAAGGGCTAAGGGGTAGAACTGTGATTGGGCCTAAGTCCTCTCTCTCAGCCTTTGAGCTTTTCAATGTATTGATATTTTAATATTTCTGAAAACTATGCAGTGGATATCATGCAGAACTTGGTAGAGGGAGTAGCATAGTTAGAGATGAAGTTGCTTTTTGATTATCCATCGAAGATTTGTGTCCTTAAAGTCTGCGAGCAACAGAATTTACTCATTTAACTATTGTTATTTTAAACGTAAAATACGACCTACCGTGGTTAAGTTTGAACTAGCTGGGAATGGGTTGAGTCTCAATGCCATCCAGACATTCATCAGATCCCCTGGATCTGCTGACTTTGTCCTGAAGTCGAACCTTGAGGCAGTCACTCAGTGCAGAAGCTATAATATTGCTGTCTTTGCTATTCTCATTCTCCTGGCAAACATAGAGATGGACATAATCTTTTTCCTGTTGACTGTTCTCACCATGGTGTACAACAACACCAAACAGGTACAGATACATCTGCCGTGAGTAATAGGCCTGTCCTATTGGGGTTTTTGGAAGGACCAACTTTACTTCCACAGGCTACACACAGCAATATAAACAACATCTGTGCACGCTCTCTTCCCATTATAATAATTTAACCATAAAAGTACGCAAGCACACCATTCAGCTGAGAACTTCACTTAACGGCAGACGTGGACGTTATTGAAAGTGTCCTGATAGTGCGTTAAGTTACTAAAAATGTCTGAATGTGAGGGATGATTGGATTGTCCCAGATGAGATCTTCAGGTGAAAAGTCCCCTGTAGATCATTTTATTTACGGCTAAATTATAATTAATTAATTTTACTAAGGGTTAGATTGGGCAGGCATTCCCAAAAGGGTGTTTAATTACAAACAAACAAACAAACAAACAAACAATAAAAAATTGATAATTGCCTTAACAAGCAATTTTGTTAAAATCGCACATGCTTACACCAGTCCACAGTATTTAACTTCCTTCTTTTTTTTTCTTTTTTTTTGCGCTTCATCTGTTATTTCTTTCATGTCTTTGTCTTTCTTCCAGCCTTTATAAAGCATTTTTTCATTAGTTGGAGACAATTTCCATTTCAATATATAACCATTATTAATGTTGCCAGTGGGATATTTTTTCCTCTGTTGACCATGATGTTGCCTGAGGGGATTTTCTTTCACACGGTTTTGTTTGTTCATATTACTTCTTTTTAATTCCTTCCCATTTCTAAGTCATTTTCTTTTGAATTTCATTTTCTCACTTGTGCTGGAAATGGTAAAATATGCATGTAGATGCCTGGATCCTATAGTTCTGATCCTTCAGTTTAGAGCCACCATGATTTTAGACAGGGCTGCTTCTCATCAACCTTCTGGGTGCTTTATACTGTATGCAGACACATTTTCTAATGTAGGCTCAGAGTGTATATTTTCTTGACTGAAGAGATAGTATAACGTATGTGGAAATTCATGATGCAAACCTCTAACACCTAGGAACTCATTTCCCTAAAGGCTGAACACAAACCAATGCCTAACACTGGCAGAGTAAGCAAGATTTTCAAATCTAAACAGAACCTGAGAATGAAAATGCTAGAATACAGCAAAAAGTCTGCACTTATTTCTTTGATTATCTTTGCAGTGTACATAAACCACATCCACTGAATTTGGTGTGCTAATATTTGAACATTAAATGTATGAACATAGTATATTACATTGTCATAGAAAACTCCTATCTGCTTTTTCTCAACGTGAATGGATAATCATCGGACCACCTGCACAATGACTGATCGTCTTACTCAGATTATTTATGGTAGTACTTTAGGGCAAGTTATTTACTCAAGAGTGATAAGAATTTTCCACCAACCTTTACGGATCAAACTGAATGTATTTGCAGGGGCACAGTCATCAATCACCTACTACTGATAACACAGGCCTTGCAGGACATTGTTCTCTCCCTCTCTTGTAAACACCAAAATAATTTAAATACAGACCACTTTATTTACACAAGATTTCAAAACACTGTTGGATTCCACTGCTAACCTGCACTATGAACACTTGAAACAAAAAGAAATGCTGACCTCCGTCACTTCCTCTCAAATAGTGGTGTTAGCGATATACAGAATTGGCAAGGCATTTAATGCCAAATTGGACTGTGGTATCCTAGCAATTAGTGTTTTCTAAAGTGCGTGAATGAAAATAATTTTCAGTGTAATTACTCGCCAGACAATAACCTAAGATTTTCTCATCCTCTTTATTCTACATACAGTATATACAAAATTATATATTAAAAATAAGTATCTAATCAGCCAATCACATGACAGGAACTCAACAAAGAACGTCAACAAATCTGCAGCAAACTGAATGATGATATTGTCCGAATATGAACCAACATCTCTGAGGAATATTTCCAGTACCTTATTGAATTGGACACCGCTCTACCTCAGTAAGGGCCGCCCTCTGTAGTCGTGACCGAAATGAGTCATGACTTCTTGGGTGTGGACCTCCCAGCCTGAAGTACGGAATAGGCTGGCAAGTTGCTGACCCAGAGCGTTGCTTCAGCCTCTGGTCCCGAAGTGTATAACACGGGCAGCATCGCTCTGTTTGTATGCGGTGGGAGTTGCTCCCACACAGCAGTCCCTCCAGTACATCTAACTTCACGAGTTAAATAACTGTCATTATATTCCTCAGAATTTAATGCAATCAAACAATCAGACAATTAAACACGGTTTGAATTGTGATACAATACACATTGAAGTGATATATAGAACTTCTCGAAGTTAGATAACGGTCATTATATTCCTCAGAATTTAATGCAATCCAACAATCAGACAAGTAATCACGGTCTGGTTTGTGAACAATACACATTGAAGCGATATATTAACTTATCAAAGTCATTAAATTTCTAGAATTGTAGGTAGTCAATCAGACAAGTAAACACGGTCTAGATTGTGATAAAGTACACATTGAAGTGATAGAACTAACTCCTGTTTAAATGGTGTTTAAACAACCAGACAAGCGGTCGGGTATGGAAAAATTCACATCAAAACTGAAAATGATGTAATACATGCTTTGCTTCAACAGCGTGAATAGTTTAGTCACACAAACAATATTATTCCCCTCGGAGATTAAATAGCTGCCCATTAACACTGCCCGTATAATGTTAGGCTTAACACTGTTTGTTGTATACTGGTGCTTATGCAACTTTATGTTTGTGCAACTACAAGCTCGCCGACGAGTGAGATCTGATGGGTAATGTAGGGCAGATCTGATGGGTAATGTAGGAGATAAGGCCGTGCCCATCTCCATTCCCTCCATCAGATCAATTTGCAAACCCAATGAATGCCGGCGCCACTCCACCTCGGCGAAAGCGGGACCGGTATTGCGAGGAACGCTGGCGAAGGCTCCCTCCTTGAAGAGAGCCCTCCGGGATCGAAGCGTGCACATCGGCCAGACAGATCCACATCGTCCACATCGCCATTCAAATGTCGTGTCTTTGCTTTGCTCTTTGGCATTATGTTGTTTATTGGGACAGACAACAATAAATAAGTCTCACAAGACTTTAGACATGCACACACAGAGCGCTTGCTGAAAGACGTGAAGCTGAAGTCAGCTGCATGGCAGGTGCCTTTATAGTTTCCTGGTCGCTACGTCACCCCGCCCGTGACATCACACCCTTCCATTGAACAGATTGCACACAATATTCAGAGTTGATCTTGCCAAAGGCATTTCCCCAAAGGGCTTGACGCAGCTCGAGTTCCTGAAGAGGAACTTCTTATTTCCGCTAGGGTGGTGGCAGGAGATAGACCAACAATAACTAGGGATGGGTACCTAATCCCGGTATTAAAATAAAATGTTATGAAATTATGAAAGACCGTGGTATCAGTAAGATCTGACGGTATCGTTTCTGCTTTCGGTACTGGAGAGGAAACAATTAATGTACAATGTATTTTTGCTTAATAATGTTATCGTGCACATTTTACCTCAACAAACATTTCTAATGTGCGATCATATTAAGACGTTTGTCTGTGAGATCTGCGAGATCTCTCATCTCCATGCCAATCACTGGAACGAGACACAGGTGTTCATTTTTGTTTAACCCACTTACTCACCACTCGTCTCCCAACTCTTTCTCCCACTGCAGGTCTCGCTGAACCACACCCCCCTCGCCACATATACCAATTTAAATAAGCCATATTATATAAACATAAAATTATTACCCTTGCTCTTAATTAGCATAACTAAAGAACTGTCTGTACCTCCTTGACTGGTGTGGCAGTGTTCTGAAATATCTTCTCCCCAGCAGACTTTTCTAAAACACTTTTCACAAGCTTAAAAACAAACAAAAATAAAAATTGTAAAATCATCTAAGAAAACAACATTGACATTTTAGTAGGATTGTGACGAGCCTGCAACCCCACAAGTTCATCAGCAAGTGGCACGTATATAGCAAAAGCTTTTTGCAAATGGTCATCACTACACGTTCTTTTAGGTGGGAAGAAACAACCATCGCTGTCTGATGGCTTTGTGTCTGACGATGATGCAACTGAATGAAGTGATGGTGTATCTGTCTCATTTGAAGGTGACAGCTTGTGTGTGCAGGAGAGTCTTAAAATCTAATCGAAAAATAAGAACAAAAGCATATATACACATATACATATAATAACATGTTTTCATATATGCTACAGCCACAGCATCAACTATCATCCGAAGAGTGTCAGGCTTTTGGTCAATAATGTTAGCAAAAACATCATCTACTTCTGTTCCAGGCTCGTCAGCTGTCAAACCTCTGCTTGAAAGTTTGAAAGTTTATTTGCACATATAAAATTTCCAAATACAACTTTACAAATCCATTGAAGAAAAAAAAAGAAAACAAATACTGTGCGGGAGAGAGTGAGAAGACCATAAGGTCTTATAAAACCACCTCCCCAAAATTTCATTAAATGAACGTAAAATTACATGATCAAGCAAGAGAATACAATCAATATATCAAACATTTTAATAAACAAATTACCAAGATAAACTTATTTATATGTTAACATTATTTTCAGCTCTCTTTTGAAAGAATTTAGAGTGGTTTTAGTCTTTAAAGCGGGGTCTAAATGATATGTCAGTTTAGATTGGTTGGCTGTAGTTCTACAAAAAGGAAGATAAAAATCTTTGCAGCACCTTGTGGAGTTGGCATGAACATCTGAAGAATACATGAACAAGTTATTAAAAGCTCTGGGCATAATATTTTTCATATACACATACTTGTACATAAAGGTATTTATGCAATAGATGTTAATATTGAATATTGTCAAAATGTTAGATTTTATGAAAAGTGGAGCAGATGATGACAATCTATTTTAATTACTCATAATTCTTAAGAATTCATTTTGTATTAATAAAGTCTTATTTAGGTATGTTTGGCATGTTGTACCCCAAACAATATTACAGTACAAAATGTGGGGATAGATCTAACTGTAATATAATGTTTTCATACATGAAATATCAATTAAAGAACGAACTCTACTCAGTATACCAACAGATTGCTTGACCGGAAAGACAAAATGGAAATTACAGAACAGAAATAGGTGAGCAAAAAAAATAAAGATTTAAAAAAAAGAGCTCATCCATCATGCAAAAAATTCTTAACCATTTCCCTCAAATTCACAAATTTTTCTGTGAGATTGAAATTGACTATTTGCAGCAATTAAAAAAAAAAGAAGAAGAAGCTGAATCTGATCTGCAGTTTTTTTTTGTTTAATAACCCCAAGCTACCCACGTGTAAGAGATGACAAAGAGAAATAATGAATATAGAATAAAAGTTTATTTTATTTTATTTTACTTTTTTAAGCAGTGTTTCTGCTTTAACGTTATATTTGTTCTGTTATATTATATTCATAAAAGAAAATATATGTGAGCATCAAAGTGGGGAAAGACTTAAAAGATTGGTTATTAACAATGAAATGCATATAAACCATATTACAATTATTAGCCAGATATCACCATTCAGGAGCAATAGCAGAGTTGCTGGGGACTATTTTCAGGTGTTGTATAATATCATTGAGCCTGCTGCACTCATGGCAATGCAGCAAAGTTCCTTGATTATTAAGCCAGAATGAGAGTATAGTTCTATAGCCTAGAAAATCGAAACTTTTCATGTACCGTCGGTCTTAGTACACGATGTTACTAAGGAAGTGTCAAGTTTTAAATAGGAAAAATACAGAAACTCCTTTGTCATTTTTGAGCGAGATCCTAATGGTCTAATCAGATTCAATAATCTATGCTAAACTAAGCTAAAAGTGCTACCACCAGACCCTGAGATTTTCTGAATGGATTTGAAAATGGTAAACCTCAACTTTTTAACTGGGAGTGTATGGCGTTATTTCCCTGTCAAATGTCGAGAGCGCATAATTGTGGCGCGAAAGTACATTAATATGATGCGCGTTGCTCTTGTAAGAATTTTTTTTTTGGGCTCGCTCTTGTTTCTCTGTACTCTTCTCTTCAATTTCTTTCTCTTTGCTCTTGGCATAAACGCTGTCAAAACAGCAACAATCAATCAGAAATAGGCTTCAACGATTGACCGTTGAAAACGCGATATCGTACATGGAATCTTATTGGTTGATACTTAACCGCACATGGAACACATGGAATAAGTTCACTGAAGTTCAATCAATACCTGAGATCGTGAATTCGGTGGATCCATCTTGGCTCGTCTTGATTGAACGTCAGTGAATTTATTCCATGTTATGATTGATGATCAGCTGACTTTCTCAGACCACATAAAACTGTCTGATCCTGCAAATTAGCTTTATTCAACATCAAGAAGATCAGGCCCTTTCTTTCGGAACATGCTGCACAACTCCTTGTTCAAGCTCTTGTTCTGTCCAGGCTGGACCATTGCAATGCAGGTATTCCAGCCAGTTCTATCAAACCTTTACAATTAATTAAGAACGCGGCAGCAAGATTAATTTTTAATTTTCCAAAAATAATACACGTAACACCTCTGTTTATCAATTTGCACTGGCTTCCAGTAGCTGCTCGAATAAAATTCAAGGCATTGATGTTTGCATACTAAACTACCACTGGCTCTGCACCCATTTACCTAAATTTGTTACTTCAGACTTATGTGCCCTCTAGAAGCTTACATTTTTCAAGTGAACACTCACTATTCTAAATTTCATTTATTATGCAATTGTGTGTGTATGTATATGTGTATGTGTGTATATATATATATATATATATATATATATATATATATATATATATATATATATATACATATATATATATATATGTGTGTGTGTGTGTGTGTGTTGTTAATAAGTAACTACGCAGGAAGTAATAGGTAGTACTACATTAACACTTAACTTAATACTATTAACTAATATAGAAGCAAGATTAACTAAGCAGTAAGTAATAGCTCATTTAGGACATAGGTAGTTCCTTATAAGTTATTTGATAATTACTAAAGAAAAATATCGTCATTGAGAACTACTTTGGAACTATGGCCAACTAATGAAGAATAACCAATTAATTACTAATCACAACAGCTACGTCTATAAAGTGAACAATTAGCTTCTTTATGGAAACGTGTATATATATATATATATATATATATATATATATATATATACATATATATATATATATATATATATATATATATAGCCTATCCATATGATATATTTTATGAGCTCCATTAAGTTCAATGTCTCCAACTCTAATAACTTTAACGTTAGTGATTTCATGCTGGGGAGGGCTTCTCTTTAGGAAGTGACAATAAATAATGATGTTCTCTTGTCAAAACATCTTTGCATCCTTCATGAAAACATTGACTGCATTTATAGTGTTAAGCACAAAACAACATCTTCCTGATTACAATGTCTGATTACAATTTCCTCACAGAAATATATGGCTGTACAGTATGTGTCAGATAATTTTATTGTAAATTACTTGTGAAATCCATTACTCATTACTCAAGTGTTATCTTGTCAGTCCGCAGGAACTACTATAGTGATCTGGCCCATTATTTTAAAGTGAAAAACATGTCAACTCCTGACTAATTGCTCAAGCGTTACCTTGTCAGTCCGCAGGAACTACTAGTGATCTGGCCCATTATTTTAAAGTGAAAAACATGTTAACTCCTGACTAATTACTCAAGCGTTACCTTGTCAGTCCGCAGGAACTACTATAGTGATCTGGCCCATTATTTTAAAGTGAAAAACATGTTAACTCCTGACTAATTACTCAAGTGTTACCTTGTCAGTCCGCATGAACTAACGCTACTAGTGATCTGGACCATTTATTTTAAAGTGAAAGATTTTTTTTATTTTTAAGACAACATTTCTTAAAACTACATAATGTTACTGTTATAAATAAACAAATAACAAACAAACAAACGCAACGTTAATCATTTATTTTTTGCGAAAATATCAAAAGTGGTACCAAAAGTAGTTCAAATGATAATGAGTTCCAGTCGCAGTCCTCTATATGGAGGTAATAGTTTTTATAGGGTACAGAGCAGAATTTAATTTATTAATCCATGAAATTATGTATCTGTCTTCTCTCCGTGAAGGCGCACTGGCGCAGTATTCAAATGTCATAAACTGAAACACAACATGTCGCAATCTGTGACGAATTGGATGAGGACCAATGACACCACCAGACACATATATATATATACTAGTTGGCTAATGTCCAAAATCAACATGGCTAAATATTTTCTGTCTGATTTTATTTATAACTGTTTACAATATTATACAGATCTTTTTAAAATACAACTTAATGAAAGAATGACCATTAAAATAGCACAAACTATTAAATAAATAAAAGTGAAATGCTTTGTCCAAGTTTGAGACTTTTGAAAACAGTTTTACCCAAGTGCACAGCAAAATGGCTGCCCACTGCTCTGGGTGTGTGTTCATGGTGTTTGTGTAAACTCCTGGATGGGTTAAATGCAAAGCAGAAATTCTGAGTATGGGGCACCATACTTGGCTACACATCACTTTCAAGACTTGAGCCTTTTTGTTCTACAACATAACACATTCATTAATTTTAATAGAAAATACAGATATAAATTTTTAAACAGAAAACAACAACTCATCATTATTATTATTATTAGGGATGTGTCACGGTTCATGAATGCACTGTTTCCTGCTCGTCTCATGTTACGTCATGTTGATTGTGTCCAGGCTTTGGTGGCACAGGTGTCCGAGCTCACCCAGCAATTACAACTCCTGCGAGCCCCCACGAGAGAGGCGGCTAGGAGGCTAGCCGAATTATGGCAAGGAGAGGGATCAGTATCGGATTTCTCTATCGAGTTCCGTACCCTGGCGGTGAAGTGTCAATGTAGGACATGTTCCTGCATGGGCTGGCTGACCGCGTCCAGAAGGAGATCTATGCCCTGGACCTTCCGACCTCACTCAATGGACTCATTGAGCTGGCACTAAGGGTAGATGCACAACTGACACGAGTAGAATGAGGTAACCATCCCAATCTCACACTGAGAGCTCCTACGGGTACCCGGGTCAGCAGCGGGGACGCGGCCAGCCCCTCCTACGATCACGAGCCCATGCAGGTAGGGCGAGCTCGACTTTCCCGGGAGGAGAAGGAGAGGCTGAGATCCCTGTGCCTTTGCCTCTACTGCGGTGGAACCGGTCACCACGCCTACATCTGTCCGGTAAAAGGCCAAGCCCGGTAGTAAGTATGAGGCTACTATTGGGTGGGATCTCCGCCGAGAAGACTTCATCATCATCTACGCTCCTCCCGGTAAGACTGAGATGGTCAGCACGTTCTCACAACTGTCAAGCACTTTTGGACTCCGGGGCTGAAGGTAATTTCAAACTGAATGGCTGCTTCGTTTCGGCCCCTACCTTAATCACCCCTGATCCATCACGTCAGTTTGTGGTGGAGGTCGACGCATCAGATGTGGGGGTAGGTGTGGTGTTATCCCAACGTTCTCCCTCAGACGACAAGATGCACCTGTGTGCATTTTCTCATACCGATTATCCCCTGCCAAACGTAATTATGATATTGGTAACCGAGAATTGTTGGCAGTCAAGATGGCATTGGAAGAATGGCGCCACTGGTTAGAAGGCTCAGGGGTTCCTTTTATAGTATGGACCGACCACAAGAATTTAGAATACATTAGAACTGCCAAAAGGTTGAACTCCAGGCAGGCTCGGTGGGCACTTTTTTTCCGACGTTTTGATTTTACTTTCTCGTACCGCCCGGGTTCCAAGAACATCAAACCCGATTCATTGTCACGCATTTTTGACCGTTCCGAATGCCGTCTACTGAGTGTATTTTACCTGAGACATGGGAGGTCGAATCGAAGGTCAAGATGGCCTTAGAAGGGGTAACGCCTCGCCCGGGTGCCCACCGAACCGATTATTTGTGCAGGAGAGATTACGGTCCAATGTTATTCAGTGGGGGGAATTGTTCTAATGTGGCTTGTCATCCAGGAGTTAACCGTACTACATTTTTGGTCAAGCAACGATTCTGGTGGCCACTTATGGCTCGCGACATTCACAGTTTTGTTTTGGCTTGCTCGGTTTGTCCCACTGGTAAGACTTCCAATCGACCCCCTGATGGGTTACTTCAACCGCTGCTGGTCCCTTCGAGACCCTGGTCCCATATCGCACTAGATTTTATTACCGCCCTCCCGCCCTCTCAGGGCAACATGGTAGTTTTGACCGTGGTGGACCGGTTCTCGAAGGCCACCCACTTTATTCACTTCCCCAAATTACCCTCAGCCAAGCCTATTTAATGCCCGGTCTTACGTCTCTTGTTTGTCAGATCGTTGTTTGAGGCCGTGATCCTTGTCTGTGTCCCATCTGCTCAGCATTACTCCTTGTGTCTTCTGTGTTCCTGTTCGGTCGTTGTGGATTACACCATCATCTCACGGATCCCTCGTCATCACACACCTGCGCACTCTATCACCTTCTTACCAGTCTGTGCTGCTATCGAGGTTCCTGTGCCACCCACCAACAAACCAGCCTGACCTTACATCTCAAATAAAGACTGTTTACTTGCAACTTGCTTCCTGTCCTTTATACGTAGTGACAGAATGTGCCCAAATCCGAATCCGTTATTCAGAAAGGTAATGATGTGTACTACGGCACAGCTATACGAGAAAAAATATATTTCAGTGCTTTCTTTAACAATTTTTTGTTGGGTATCCTATATATAAATTGTTGGCATCAGGGAGCCGTTATTAATATGTAGCATATTGTATTCACTTATAAATGAACGTTGGCTTTTTACATTCACTTATGAGATTCCCGTTCACATATAGTCTACTCTACTACGGAGCGGCACTACTGCAAATCATTCGCCATCATCCTATCAGTCATCTCTCCTAACATCTTTCTGTTTATGTGGTTAGTGAAATTTGATGTACTATTATGTAAAAGGCAATCATTAGCAAGTCGCTAACCATGTCCCTTTAGTGGCTCCGTATAATGCATTATACATTTTCCGTGCCTTTCCGAATACAGATTTGCTATTCTGGCATATCCCTAATTATGATACTAGGGTTAAAACCCATCTGGTTTTCACACAAGCACACACATACCATCACATACAACATATCAACAACACATCACCCCACTAGCAGGCTCTGCAAAACACCACTCTTAAAATAAAAAGTCTACACCCTTTACTAGTGGAAAATTACCGACTGGTTTCTTTCAACAAGGTCACCACAGATTTTCAATCAAGTATTGTCTTTCTTCTCACAGAACAGTCTGCTTGACCAATCAATCAGGATTCAAAAGAAGAAATTCAACACAGGGCACCTTTCTGTCTATGTCTGAAGCCTTGTGGCTGGTGAAATCTGCTTTAAGATTTCTCTTTACTCTAATGCATCTGTCTGCGGTTAATAATCTTATCCACCTATCTATGCTCTTGGCACATGCTTTATATATATATATATATATATATATATATATATATATATATATATATATATATATATATATATATATATATATATATATATATATATATTACTGCAGTGTATAGCAGTCAAAATGTGTGCATAGCAAATTACAGTTTTTGCTAAGTTTTTCACAGAGATGGAAATCTCTTATGGTATGCCTCTGCAGGGATGTACAGTGGCCTAAAAAGTCTCTGAACACTTAAGCCATAATTAAACATGCATGAATGTCATGGCATTATACAAAAATATCAAATGGAGACTTTTTTTCTTCTCAGAAATAGCACAAGCACTTATTTCAAGTGTAAAAATAAAAACACCTTGCATTGTTTGTTTAATTGCTTTATAAGAAATGTATACTTTTATTCAGCAAAGGATATATTAAACTGATCATAGGTATGACATTTATATTTGAAAAAAAAACTATTTTGAATATAGGCTCTTTTACTCAACCTTTCTATGAATCAAAGAATAATTCTGAAATAAAATGTATTGATAAAAAAGAATCATAACTGTTTTTCATTGATAGTAAAACATTTATTGAGATTCTGTGCTGTATGTAGCTAATTTTGCCACAATATTTAAGTATACATTTTCTTAATCCTTAAAAAGCTACAAGCCAGAGTTTACAATCCTTCAGCTTCCAAACATCATCCAATCATCTTCTCTTCATTCTAGTACAAACGTGAATCACTTTGCATGAGAATATCAGTTGTAGGTAATCATGATATTTTAGATTTAAATATCTTTCAGTCATTCAGAACACAACTACCTGTTCATTCACCTATCCCTATACATGTTTACATTTTTCCAGATCCTAAAACTGCTTTAACGAAAGAGACAACCAATAAAGCTGCTGTGATATTACGAGATACTATATAACATTGAATGATATTCGATTGGCAAAACATAGCCAGTGTTACTACAAGTGTACTGGACAAAATAGCTTGAAAGGCAACCACTTTCATGATACACGTCAATTCTCCTAGAATTCAACTTCTAAAAGTGCTTTTGGAATCAGTCTGAGTTATAACCAGGTGAAGGAGCCCCTCTTTCACAGCTGGAAACAATGTTTTAACCCTTGGAGAGGAACTTTTAATAGATGTAGAAAATTAGTTACCGGATTGTCCTCTGAGCATAGCTGTCAGGAAGTTCTCCTTCCCGTCCAATCTCAAGCCTCTGAGCTATAGCATCAATGTCATGGAAATCTCTACCTGACAAACTAACTGTGAAGCTGCTCACCAACTCCAGGCACATAGTTACAGTACAACCAGAGCAAACCAATGTGAAAAATGTGATAGAAAGATCTTGCAAGTATTTCTTTAATTAATTTGGGTTTTAAAGAGCTGCCAGGATTACTTCTGCCTAAATATAATTTATAGTTCACGCTTCTTCAAAATGTTTCATAACATGTCCTTTTATTTTATTTCCAACAATAGCTAAGTGGTGAGAGAAAAACTTTCTGATTACCTGACTTAATCCAATTAGCCCAAGGTAATCAATTGATATGACACCTGAGATATTGCTTTCTGAGATATTATATATATATATTAGGGGTGTACGCGTATTCGTATTGAACCGTTCGGTACGAGGCTTTCGGTTCGGTACGCGGTACGCATTATGTACCGAATGGTTCGTTGAACTAATTAATTATATTTAAAAAAAAAAAAAAAGTGAAATATAATGATATGCGTTCAACAAGGTAGCCCAATATCCCAAACGACGTAACAGGCAACGCCCCTGACACCCCCGAAGAAGAAAAAAACTACAACTTATATGTTTATGTTAGGCTACTCAGTCAGGTGCTCGCTCACTCAGTACGCGCTAAAGGCTTGTTGCAAAATAGCCAATGCGTTTAACAGACCATAAATGGAAGATCCTCCAATAACCAACAGGTCTGGTGTTTTGGTGCACTTTGGATTCCCTGTAAGCCTATAATGGTGATGGCAAGAGAGTGGTGGATAAAAAAAACAAAGGTATTTCGCATCTGCTACATGACAATAGGGTACACCAGCGGGAATAAAAAAAAAAAAAAAAAAACACCAGTTTGAATACTTGAAACATGTCGACTCATTTACGGCGATATCACCTTAGTGTGTCAGTATCTGGAAAAAGACGAAAAAGAGGAGAAACATACACGCAACAAACTATCCCCGCAGCATTTAGACAGACATTTCCAACTGACTCAAACAGGGCAAAAGACATCACGGCGGCGATTGGTAGACTACATTTACGTTACATTTACATTATAGCAGCGGATATGAGACCTTACTATTTACCATTCATTCTATCATCACCATTATAGCTTACAGGGAAGCTATAAAGTGCACCCAAACACCAGACCTGTTGGTTATTGGAGGATCTTCTATTTCTGGTATGTTAAATGCATTAGACATTTTGCAACGAGCCTTCAGCGCGTGCTGAGTGAGTGAGCGCCTTAGGGGCCGTTCACATATTGTGCCTAAAAATGCGTGGAAAACGCTAGGCGCGTCTTTCTCCTCCTTTCCAAAGCGCTCGGGCAGAAGCGCCCCTGAGGCGTCTACCTTTGCTAAGCAACAATGACGTGCTCTCTCCATGAAGACGCGGAAATTTCAGCAAAGGATAAATGGATTTGCAGCTCTAAAAATCGCTTTCAGTAGGCTAGCTCTGCTACTAAATTTATTTCAAAATTGCAATCCACATACAACTATGATCAGCTGTTCCTTCATCTTGGCTGAGCTTTCAACGTTGTTACTGGAAAGGATGAAGCTGATTGGTTAGTTCTTGTCACATGACCCGCGGTGCGCTTGCAGCATTATGAAAAGTTGAGATGTTTTTACATTTTGCTGTATCTAAAACGTACCGAACCGTACCGAACCGAACTGTGACATCAGTGTATCGTATCGAACCGAACCATGAATTTTGTGAACCGTTACACCCCTAAATATATATATAATGTGTATATATATATTAATATTCAACTGAAATGTTGTACGAACATGTAACAGAACAGTTTGTTTGAAGAGGATACAATAAAAAGTATATAAAAAAGAAACTGGTCCTGAGAGCTGTTGATTAATACCAGCAGTGATGTTCTACAATGATGTCTGTTGACTTAGTCATGTCACAGGAAATTGAGTAATCACCATCCCAATGTGCAGTGAGTTGGGTACTCACAAGTGACCAAATTTGTGTATACAAATAATTACCAGGATGGTTTTGAGAGTAGAATATGTTGCAAATCTGAGGTGTATTAATATTTAAATCAGGGCTGTCATCGTTAAAGTGTTAAAACATGCAATTAATTTTACAATCATTAATGCTTTAAAATAATTTAATTTATTAATTGAAATTGCTGAAGCACAATTTCTGTTCTAACCCTTTAAACCAATTTTGCTTCTCTGCTTGTGATTAGATAAGTTAAAGTCGCTGAACTCCAGGAAAGTTTTCAGTCCAATGATCCAGTAAGAATTTTCATTCAAAAAATCTGTCCAAAACACCGCTAATATGAAGGGGAAAAAAAGGGTGATTACATCTGAGATTGCTGAAAAACACAAGGATTACTTTGCTTTTAAGTGAATTATTCATTCCAGTGTGTTTTGCTTAAAATCATGAGCTCTGTCATATTCTGTGATTGTCTCTGAAGAGCGCAAGCCCAAACACGTCACACACGCTGTGTGAAGTACAGGCTAAACGGATAGTCAATATCCCATCACTGTATGGCCAGATGAGACGCAAATTACGTTTAAAGTTTTTATGGATGAAGAATCTGCAATCAAGATAAAGATGATTGAGGTGGCGTACAAAAGTCGTACAGTAAGCACAATGTGCGATCAGTGTGTCAAGAGCACTCACGCGAGTGCTCTTGACACACTGATCGCACATTGTATTTATGCACAGGAACAGACATTTCCATACATTCATGTTGTTTCCACACACATTCACATGAATGTTTTGATTTGTCATGTTTATGTTGCTGTGTTTAGTTAAATGGAATAGATCTGTGTATTGTAGTAGATACATGCAGTCAGCAGGTGATTGGTTTTCACCATACACATACTATAAAATTCTGTATTTATTTATTTATTTTTCTCCATGTGCATATATGGGCTCCTTATATCAGTTTGTTCTTTGATGTTCTTTTGGAGTTTCTAAATGTCCTTTTTTGGAAATACATCTAAATTCATCTTGAAAAAGGCTTGCAGAAAATATAGATTTTTGAGAATCACTCTTCAGTCTTTTGGTTTACTTTGCTGGATAACAAATTATGACAAAATAAATATTTGAAACAAGATAAATGGTATATGCTTAATTTCATGAAGTGTGCGATTTATCACTATTAATCACAGAAAAAGGACGTGATTAATTAGATTAAAACAATAAAATAAATGATTGACAGTCCTAATTTAAATCTAATTGGTTTCAGAAACAAGCAACAATGAGCAAAGAGTGAGGAAGAAAGAGAGAGATGAGAGACAGAGTGCACAAAAGAGCTTAGTGAAGTCCCAGGGGCACTGGCAGTAAAAATAGCCCTGACAAGTTCCTGCTTCACCGGCTCAGGTTTGTCAGGGGCTCTGCAAAGCTCTCCGTCCCCTGCATAGCCTCCAGACACTGGACATGAATCGAGGAGGGAAGAGGGGTAAAGAGCAGGAAGACGAAGAAGAAGATGGGTTTTATATTTGGAGTGAAGCTTAACTCCAGGGAACATGTTCATAGTCTGGTGAGATAAATTGGTGAACTCCTTCCAAATACTTTTACCTATTTTCCAAAGATTGAAGCTGCACATAACTTTATTTAAAAAAGGCAATAAGGTCAACTTAATAAATATTAGTAAATATTTTGGAGCAAAAATATTTTTGAGGTGTCATAATTTTATTTTATTTTATTTTATTTTATTTTATTTTATTTTATTTTATTTTATTTAGCATTAATCCTTTTCAATCATGTGCAAATTTAGGTAACACTTTATAATAACTTTCATTAAAAAATCATTAACACGTATATAGCAGGGATCCTCAAATCTAACCCACAATATCCACTTTCCTGCAGAGTTTAGCTTTAATCCTAATCAAACACACCTGAGCATGCTAATCAATGTCTTCTGGATCATTAGAAAATCACAGGTAGGGAAGTTTGATTAGGGTTGGAGCTAAACTCTGCAGTGCATTGGCCCTCCAGGGCAATATTTGAGGAACCCTAATATACAGGTCCTTCTCAAAAAATTAGCATATTGTGATAAAAGTTAATTATTTTCCATGATGTAATGATAAAAAATTAAACTTTCATATATTTTAGATTCATTGCACACCAAATGAAATATGTCAGGTCTTTTATTGTTTTAATACTGATGATTTTGGCATACAGCTCATTGAAACCCCAAATTCCTATCTTAAAAAATTAGCATATCATGAAAAGGTTCTCTAAACGAGCTATTAACCTAATCATCTGAATCAACTAATTAACTCTAAACCCCTGCAAAAGATTCCTGAGGCTTTTAAAAACTCCCAGCCTGATTCATTACTTAAAACCGCAATCGTGGGTAAGACTGCCGACCTGACTGCTGTCCAGAAGGCCATCATTGACACCCTCAAGCGAGAGTGTAAGACACAGAAAGAAATTTCTGAATGAATAGGCTGAAAAACGCTGCACAATGAGAAGAGGTGACCGGACCCTGAGGAAGATTGTGGATAAGGACCGATTCAAGACCTTGGGGGACCTGCGGAAGCAGTGGACTGAGTCTGGAGTAGACACATCCAGAGCCACCGTGCACAGGCGTGTGCAGGAAATGGGCTACAGAGAAGCAGCACTGGACTGTTGCTCAGTGCTCCAAAGTACTTTTTTCGGATGAAAGCAAATTTTGCATGTCATTTGGAAATCAAGGTGCCAGAGTCTGGAGGAAGACTGGGGAGAAGGAAATGCCAAAATGCCTGAAGTCCAGTGTCAAGTACCCACAGTCAGTGATGGTCTGGGGTGCCATGTCAGCTGCTGGTGTTGGTCCACTGTGTTTTATCAAGGGCAGGGTCAATGCAGCTAGCTATCAGGAGATTTTGGAGCACTTCATGCTTCCATCTGCTGAAAAGCTTTATGGAGATGAAGATTTCATTTTTCAGCACGACTTGGCACCTGCTCACAGTGCCAAAACCACTGGTAAATGGTTTACTGACCATGGTATTATTGTGCTCAATTGGCCTGCCAACTCTCCTGACCAGAACCCCATAGAGAATCTGTGGGATATTGTGAAGAGAAAGTTGAGAGACGCAAGACCCAACACTCTGGATGAGCTTAAGGCCGCTATCGAAGCATCCTGGGCCTCCATAACACCTCAGTAGTGACACAGGCTGATTGCCTCCATGCCACGCCACATTGAAGCAGTCATTTCTGCAAAATAATTCCCGACCAAGTATTGAGTGCATGACTGAACATAATTGTTTGAAGGTTGACTTTTTTTTTGTATTAAAAACACTTTTCTTTTACTGGTCGGATGAAATATGCTAATTTTTTGAGATAGGAATTTTGGGTTTTCATGAGCTGTATGCCAAAATCATCAGTATTAAAACAATAAAAGACCTGAAATATTTCAGTTGGTGTGCAATGAATCTAAAATATATGAAAGTTACATTTTTATCATTACATTATGGAAAATAATGAACATTTATCACAATATGCATTTTTTTTTAAAAGGACCTGTAATGTTTAATGGATCATTACTTATTATGTTCAAAGAGTTAGAAATGTGAGATAATGTGAACATTAATGATAAAAAAATAAAAAATAAATAAATTGGTGGTATGTGTAGGTTTTATAGTTGTTTAAAGGGTCAGCAGTTTTCAGGGGTCAATTTAATTATTATAAGGGAACAGTTCAGTTCAGTGTAAATTCAGGTCTTTCAGGACAATTTTTGGTGATACTTTCTATTAAGCCTGTATTTATAATATATCATAAGGGTATTTTTAAAGCATTATAATGAATGCATAATACATTATTAAAAAAAAAAGAATAATCATAACAACAATTATAATACATCACAATACTTACGTATTTGTGGTTATAAGTTTTAAGATTATGATTATTTACAACACACTATGAACACCATATTAAATCTACTTCAGTTACAGTATAATGGACTGTATCATATATTGACATTGTTTATTTAAGATCTGCACAGTATCTTACTACAGCTTGTGAGTGGTTATATGTTGAGTGTTATTTGAATGTTTCCTGTGGAGCTAATGTTAATTGAAGTGAGCTTAATACTCCAATTAAAAAAATGCAATATTTGCTTGAATTTTATTTTGATGGTCCTCTTAATCAATCGACTATAAGCAACTCTGCAACTACATGCCAACCAACTCTCATTAGAATATCAGTATGCTCAAGAATATGCTCAATAAGTTGACATACTTGCAAAGACACATATAGTCAGTTTATCTGTTGGTTGACCATCAAAATAAAGTGTTAGCATATATTTACAGTTACTTATCAACAGCTTTCTAAAGTGTACCATCAAAATAATCAAACTGATATTACAATAAAAATAGTTTGAAGCAAATGTGTCATATTCATCTGATCTGACATCTGATCTTATGGCTGTTTGAGAGAAATTTTATTGTTATTATTATTATTATTATTATTGCTACTTGGTGGTCTTTGACCACTTTAAGTAAAGTAGCATAAAAAAATGGCAAGATATGAGACTTATAATGCATTATAACTACAATAAATATAATCCATTGTAAAAGTGGATACAATGTGTTCATTTTGTTATAAATCCTCATACTCTCAAAAGGTATAACCACAAATAAGTAAATATTATAATATATTAAAACTTATTCTTATGAATATCCATGAGATGACACAACATATTATGTTTTTTTTTTTTTTTTTTTTATGCATTATGTGTTCATTACAATGCCTTAAGAATACCCTTATAATATATTATAAATACAAGCGTTACCCACTTTTTTTTTTTTTTTCATTGAGATGATTGCTCATGAAGGTATTAATTATTAATAAAAATATATAAACATTAACAAATTATGAACAGTTTCCACTTTAGACTTGGTACTGCAAAAACATGAACAAATAATTAATAGATTATTTGTTAAGATGTGTAAATAGAGGTATACACAACAAACAAAGACCAACAAATGAAGATCATACGCACTGAAAGTTTACTTACATTTGTAAGAATTTTAATTTACATTAAATGATCATATGCTAATCATTGGGTAGTTTTAAGGTTCAATAGAAGGTTCATCTCATATTTTCTAGCTATGTGAATATATATATGAACTAATGATCCATTAAGCATTATATGATGTTTATTAATGATTTATAAATTAAATTTAATATAAAAGGTTACCCATATTTCCTCTCTCTGTGCGCAGATTGTCACTGGGTATCATTTGCTCATCAGTTGCGAGTTTGTCGAGTTTAATACAGTTTTAAATGTGACAATGTGACAGGTTCACAAACCCTAACATGCCAAAACTTCATCCACTAATTTCCTTTTTTTTTTTTTTTTTTTTTTTTTTTTTGTTATAAGTACTTCTGCTATTATGAATAATAGTATTAATCAGGATGTATCTATATAATCAACTTAATTTCACTAAATGGCTCATAAGAATTAACTGTTATATGTACATATAAGTTTTGAGTTTTCACAGTGTCAAGAATTCTTTATCTCAAAATATCAAAAACATCTCAAAACATGTTTGAATTTTTGTATGTATGTATGTATGTATGCATGTATTTGCTAATTTTTCCATCTAAAATTTAAAAAAAGAAAGAACACTCAATGGCTTTTTTCTTTTCTAATGCTCTTTCTGAGTTGAGTCTCCCTACTCCTCTACAGTAGAACAGTCAAACTGCTCGTTTCTGATGATCTGAATATGTAGATGAGCACTAGTCAATCCGTAATATCAGAAATAAAAATAAAAAAATCAACAAATGTAACAATCTCAAAAATTTGAAATGTAAAAATAAATTTATTTTAATAATTCACATTCTAATTCAGTTTTAATTACATTGTTCCTAACTGCTTCCTCTGTTTCACCGCTATTGTCATGACTTATGTCTGATTTGCTGTGTTTTTGTCTTGTTGTCTGTGTGCCTAGTCTCTGAACACATGGGTTTTGTTTTGGCAGCTCATGTGTTCTGCTGTCAGTGTTTTTTCTTCCCCCTCCCACTCGTTATCCTTAATATTTTGTGTTCTGTCACACCTGTAGCCACTCTTTCCTCATTAGGGTAAGGGTTCCCTCACGTCCCTCGTGCTTTGTCTTTTGTCAGACTGTTGTAAGTAGTTCAATGCTTCGCTGGTGACCGTCTTATCTTGTTTGCCTAGTCCTGCCTTGTTATGTTGTCTTAGACTCCAAGTGTTTTTTTGTTGTTGTTGTTGTTGTTGTTGTTTTTTTGTCTGGAACTGTTCCCTCTCTTCCTGTCAGACTTGACTGGTTCTGCCTCTGGTCCTTGCATCTCTTTTCTGTTGGGATCCCCCAAGACTTGACTCCAGCTCCTCTCTGCACTCTATCGTCTCTTTCAGGGAGTTTGGTGGGCCTTTGACGCTGTGTCCCAAGGAATCTCAGATCAGTGTGACTTTGACGTTTCCTCCCCAATGACGCTCTGGTTGAGGTGACTTTAATGTTGCGTCACAGAAGACGCTAGGACCGGTCCCCTCTGAGAGGTTTCTTTTTTGGCCCTGTGGAGTGATCATTCTTTTGTTTTCCCTGTTTGCCCAGTGAGGGCGAAATAAACTTTTTGTTACCTGCAAATGAATCCTGTGTATCCCTGACAGCTATTTCCTAGCTGATGCAAATATGATGTTATCATGATGTGATTGAAAATAGCTCTTTCAGCTAGCTGTACAAAAAAAGTAAAAAAAAAAACAAAAAAAAAAAAAAACTTGGATTAAAAACTCCACAATGCTAATATCCAATATAACAATATTTGTGTGTGTGTGTACTATTTATAGGATCAGTTGTCCTCCAGTATATACTTAAAACCCCTTAACTGTCACTCACGTTTTTGAAGATAGTCTTAAATGTGCATTACAAACCTACATTTTTATAATTCATGACTGAAAACATTTTGTAAAATGATTTTGATGTGCCATTTACATGGTAATGCAATGTCTGATTTTAAAATGGGTTTTAAAGGATGAATTTTGAGATTTTATGTTTTCAAGTGATATATAACTTCTGATGATTTCTAAAATGTGATAGAGAAAAAGGCAACGAGGGAGTCTTTTTTTTAAACAAAGGTCAAATCACCTTTTGTAATGTGGATGTCTGAGGGTGCACTCTTGTCATAAATTAATCTATTACTTTTCCTACATAATTTTTTACAAAAAAATATTGGTAAAATATATATTTGGGAGTCTTAGACCTTTCCAACGATATATAGTTTGTCAAGATTAGATTAGATTTGATTGTAATATAGTATAGTCAACGTAGGCATCTTGTATTCGGGACGGCACCGATATGGCTGACTTACGGATTGATTATGTTTCATGAAATCACCCCATTGTCACGTTTAGTGTAGCCTTCTCTGTCAGAGGCTAGAGATTCATATGTGATAAATAAAGGGAAATGGTTAGCCTGATTTTTTTCAGAAACTTCAGAACTAGAGATCCACTTCCACATTTTGAGTAAAGTAAGATTTTTAGGGACTTAGATATGGATTTGGATGCAACTAGCTTAGGAAATTTGGTTCCAGTTACATTGTTTGGTTCCAGTTGCAGAGACCCCGCAGCTATCTATCGATCTATCGATCTATCGATCTATCGATCGATCTATCTATCTATCTATCTATCTATCTATCTATCTATCTATCTTTCTTTCTAAATTTATTTATTTAAATGTATTTTGTAGCGATAAAAATGATTGCAAATTGAAAATGAAATCAAGTAACATGATCCCTCAGAAATAATTGTATTATGCTGAATTTGTGCTCAAGAAATACTTATTATTATTATCTGTTGAATACGGCTTAACGGTTGTTATTGTTTTTGTTGTTGTTGTTTTTTTAGTTTTTTTTTTTTGAAAGAGTGATACTTTTTTCAGGATTCATTGATGAATAGAACATAAAAAAAAAAAAAAACATTTAGGGTATAGTATGGGAAAACTCCTTGGGGTAAAATGTCCCCCTGTTGTTTTTC
Source organism: Carassius auratus (assembly GCF_003368295.1). Taxonomy (NCBI): domain Eukaryota; kingdom Metazoa; phylum Chordata; class Actinopteri; order Cypriniformes; family Cyprinidae; genus Carassius; species Carassius auratus. The sequence continues at coordinate 8,083,974 of NC_039274.1, read as the reverse complement.
CCAAAATAATCACTACGTCAGGTCAAGATAATTTTTTGTTGTAACTATGAAATACGGTGAAAAGTGTTAAGTATAAGTATTCCCCATGAATCTTACACTGGTGATGTACCTAAGAGAAAACTGATTTAAGAGTAAATTTTCAGAAGAGAAGAGAGAGAGAGAGAGAGAGAGAAGTCTTTTAAAGCTTGTTGTTTTATATAACATGGTAAATGGTAAATGGACTGTATTTATATAGCGCTTTCAACAGACCACATGGCCATCCAAAGCACTTTGCAATTTGCCTCACATTCACCCATTCACACACTCACTCATACACCGACTGCGGTGTCTGCCATTCAATGCACCATCCAGCTCATCGGGAGCAGCTGGGGTCAGGTGTCTTTGCTCAAGGACACCTCAACACTTGGTGAGGTGGAGCCGGGGATTGAACCACCAACCTTCCGGTTTGTAGACAACCTACATGAACAACTGCCGCCCCATCACACGTTTATATATAATATGATAATATTAAGGCATGCAAATAGGGAGTGAGCATTAAGGGAAATATAATTACATTTACAGCAAAATCAGAGTACAGGCAGTTTTAACTTAAAAAATAAATAAATAAAAAAAAAAAAAAAAAAATGTGTATGTATATATATATATATATATATATATATATATATATATATATATATATATATATATATATATATGTGTGTGTGTGTGTGTGTATGTGAATTACAAAATTACAATAGCATGTTTGAAAAATATTTGAAATGATGCTAACTGGATAGCTATTGCTACCTGATGCTAACTTGAGATATACTAATTCTCCCTAATACATTTAATGGAAAAACAAAGCATTTTATGTTCAGAACAAAGAAAGTTAAGTAATTATGCCATGCCCCCTGTCTGGGGCTGAAAAAAAAGGTCAGTCTTAAAATTTAATTGCTTTGTCAGTACACATATTTTAAAAACAAACAGACAGATGGACAGACAGTGTCTGATCTTCCTCTTCAAAGCAATACAACGAATTGTATTCAGTCTTAAAAAATTCTAGGTCTGTAGCAGTAGTTTATTTGCAAAGAAAAATAAAAATTGCTTTGTCAGACTGGGGACATCCCCCCCCCCAACTATATAAAATAATAATAATAATAATAATAATAATAATAATAATAATAATAATAATAATAATAATAATAATAATGGTGAAACAATCTAATAGCATGAAAACTTTGGACATATTTCATACTTTATGAATTTATAATGTAAGTGTTTGTCACAAAATTCTGAAATACTAAATATTTAATCTAAATACATATTCTTGGCACATTTAAAAAAAAAAAAAAAAAAAAAAAAAAAAAATACAGTCTACAGTGATCAAGTATACAAAATTTCTTTATACATAAGAGAACGTTGGTTTGCTAACATTTCCTGATGTGTTGTTGGGCTATTTGGGCAGGCAAGATTGAAAAACTGTATGTGGGCCATAGTTGTAATGTCCTCTGTGAGCCATTGATTTGCATTGTTATACACCCATGTGTAGCCAAAGTGCCTTTGTTCAATTTGCCGAATAATCTTTCAAGATGAGTAGCTTTCAGTGTTATGTATTTCAACCTGTGAGCTTGCTTGCATGTTTCCTGTTTTCTCTGTCTTTCCATATTTTTAAATATGGACACAAATGATCTCTGCAGCTCCTTTAATAGATGCTTGTTGCATAAACTGCAGTCTAAATGAACAGGAATTAGAAACTTATATTTACAGAGAAATACCCCACCCCCCACATAAAGTACATTTAGAATGACTGTACCATCTCCCTCTTACACACATATTCATGTAATCTTATTTGTGTTTTCCATCATGTTCTTCATTTCCTTAATTTCAGATTTCCCATTCCAAGTGGTTGAGATGCACATTGTATTGCTATGTAAATGTCAAAAGATGCCATATCGTGTGAATGACAAAATGGTAATGTAACACAGTAAAACCAGGCCACTTCTGTCTAATTCAAGGTGGAAAACATGATTTAGCTGTTTGTGGGCAAAGCAGTACACATATTTAAAAAAAAAAAAAAAAGGGACAGAGAGTTTCTGAGCTTTCTCTTCAAAGCAATACAAAAAATGTATTCAGTATTAGGAAATTCAAGGTCTAGTAATGTAAGTAATTTATTTGCAAAAAAAAAAAAAAAAAAAACAAGAGGAAATTGTATACACATTTCCCCCCCAAGTCTTTTGACCAATAATTACTTATCATATACACAGGGAAGTACTACTTAAAGCCTCTGTAGTCTGCCTAGATTTATATTAACCTGGCAGGACAAAATTTAGTGTTGAGTGCAGTTCTAGTATGATGCCTGGAGGCATTCTGATGTACCAGCATATTAATGTTGACTGAATTAGAGGAGAAAATTCATCTGTACACTAATTTGGATGGTGAAATACCCCATTATATATCAGATTCTGACATGCTTTGATCTCACTTTTGGACTGTGTTTGCTTTTGATGCATAATATACATAACAAGCACATAAGTGTGGAAAAGAAAAAAAAAAAAAGTAATTGTTTCTCACATTAGTGATTACTGATCAGAACAGTCTATATCTACTATTAAAGTTGTATTTTTTAATGATAAGGCAGGATGTTTTAGAAGGCTTTGAAATTAAACAGCTCAAACAAATTAATCAGAGTTTAATTAATTCTCTTCTGTCAATAGCATACATTTAATTAGAGGTTACAGAGCAATTTAAAACCACAAGTGGACAATATTGACAAACATGTATTGCCACAATGGAGGAAGAAGACCTCTCCGGTCAGCATACAGATATTTTAATTAAAATATTAATTGGTTGGCATTCAAAGTTCACAAAAAAAAAAAAAAAAAAAGCAGGCCAACTTTCAAGGTGAAAGGCTGAGTTTATCTCTGGTAAGAGAGTGTTTTCAGCATGATGTGCTTTCCGCTGTATAACGTCATGCAAAGAACAACAAAAAAAAATGACTGGAGAATTGCCAGTACAGGTTTGTGGAAGATACCAGGGCTCTTCTAAGCATCTGGACCGAGAACAATGTACAGCGCCAGTTTGATGGTGTCTGCATGAATGAAGACGTAGTAAAATACATTGTTGCTGAACTCACAGCACAGTACAATGCAAGTAAAAATAAGTTTAAGAAATTGCGGGCTCAGTATAAAGCCATAAAAATGCACAATGGACAAAACGGTTCCTAGAGAAGGTCCTTTCCGTGGTTTGATATTATGGACGGTGTGCTGGGTAACCATCCCTCCATTAGTGGAGAGACCACTCGAGATACCATGGCAGCTAAAACAGTCAGTGAGTGAATGTACTTTGCTAGCAACCCAATGTTTACATGCAAAACAGATAAAATATTGCATGCATGTGTATTTATTCATATATTTATTTATAAAAAATAAATACAAACAGCAAATTGTGTGTGTTAGAATTGGAGTCGCAAGGACTGTCTGCATCTTTGCTGCTAACATCTACACCTGGTACGCTACTATAAACAGATTTCAACAATGATTGTATTTTTTTGTATGTTTCTTGTCAGTAAATAATTGTGCCTAGATGAATGTTTATTATAGAGAGACACGATGGCCAACAAGAGTGCAGTCTCGGGAGTACCCCCCGGCCTGCGAGGGGCGATGGGGGTATGTGACAAGTGGGGCGGCTGAACAAATATTGCTGATGCATATTTTCCCCATATTTCCATTGCTGGGGAAGTCATAGCCTGACGGTTAGCGACTCAGACTCGCAAATCGAAAGGTTGTGAGTTCGAGTCCCGGCCCGGCAGGAATTGTAGGTGGGGGGAGTGCATGTACAGTTCTCTCTCCACCTTCAATACCACGACTTAGGTGCCCTTGAGCAAGGCATCGAACCCCCAACTGCTCCCCGGGTGCCGCAGCATAAATGGTTACCCACTGCTCCGGGTGTGTGTTCACAGTGTGTGTGTTTGTTCACTGCTCTGTGTGTGTGCACTTTAGATGGGTTAAATGCAGAGCACAAATTCTGAGTATGGGTCACCATACTTGGCTTAATGTCACTTTCACTTCACTTCACTTTAAACAACTGTTGCGGAGCAACATTATAAGGTGTGTGTTCAGCATCTTCATCATGGCCACCACCCCACTCTGCCACAAATCTATCCATGTATAATTCACACATATTGTGCAGTGTTCAACATGTGTCTACCATATCAACAATAACATTACATTGCAGTCATTTATTTTACTGAGACATTCCATCATCCTTTCAACCTTCCAAATGCATTCTTAAGCACGCAAAAGGCTCAAATGTTCTCACATTGTATATTCCTTGACCCTCTGTAAGCCAGCCAGTGTCAGGATATGGTTTTAACAACAATTTCTACAATGGGTAAGCAGAGTCCCCAAGAATAAAGTAGCCTACATCAGTTCAATTTTTTTTTTTTTTTTTTTTTTTTACTCTGCCAGAGAAAGCATTACTGTCTGTGTGAGGATACTAGCATCATGTTCCCTTCCTGGCTGTGTAAAGGGTGGGCTTTAGATTTGCGCTGTGGGGTTACAGGCTCGACAGTGGAAACACAGCTTGCTTTTGGTCTTGATGCTTGTGGCTCGAGTCCATTGGCCCCGTGCGGCACACCCTTAGCCCTTGCTTGCACTGGCCCGACAGTTGAAAAGCGGCTAATGATAATATGAACCTTTAAGGGAAGTGCCAGAGGCAAACAGACAATAACAGAACTGTGATCTGACTAAACTCACTTTACCAGCATTGTTGTCGATTTTTGGAAGCCTTAAAGAATGAAGCAAGTTTGATTTCTTCATTACACACCATCAGGTTTGGAATGGAACTGTGATTCTGGGCTAATCTGCTACTGCATTGCTGTTTCACCAAGATTAGTGATCAGGATTTATCACTAACATGGATGGTTCCACTGGAACCAATCTAACATGTGATTTTAAGTTGGCCCGCCCTCTCTATCTTGTTGTTTCATTGTCTCTCACTGACAGCTCTCTGGGATAGGTGTGTTACAAACAGAGAGAGCAACAGTGTCAAACTCCAGACGTTAAGGGGCCCACTGAATGAAACATCAAATGGGATTAATGCCATTTAGCATTCACCACCTGTTTCATAAATGAAAAGAAATGGGATCTGAGCCAGTTAAAGGTGTTCCGGTCATTTGAATATCTGCTATCAAAAGGTTCATGCTTCCAACAGTGGCAAATAAAGGGGCACCTTTTTTTTGACTTTACCCTTTAGTCTGACAGCAGGTTTTATGAGATTGTGGCATTTGGCAATCTGATTGGGTTCTAAGAGTCTGCTGGTAATGCGGGATTACTGTAGTATGGAGGGGGGTAGAGTGTCAAGTTCATTTAGATGCATAAAGATACGTGTTTCATTTTTGACAACTAAGTTGTGAGATGAATGTGTCCTTTCCTCAGTGCCTTCTTACTAATAAGGCACAAATACAGCACAATGATAGTCTCATGCTATTGAGAGAAAAATCTCCTCTATTTGCATGAAAGGATTTGTTAGTAGGAGGTCAAGTATGTCACATGATATACCATAACTGGCACATTATTAAGAGAACACTTGATGGCACTATATATATGTGAAGAGCAATACTGTGAATGTACAAACATGCTGTGATTTCACAAAGACTCGCAGGGGATATTTTCAAATATGTATGCATTTCTTTACTCTCTCTCTCCAGTCTAGACCAACAATATGCTGTAAGCATGTAAAATTTGTTGCTGGTGCATGAATAGGCATACATAAAAATGCAAAAAAACTAAAAAAAAAAGAAAAAAAAAAAAAAAAACATAGCAAATCTAGACATTTGGAGCCCAATCAGCATGTGGCAGTATAACATGATGTGATTGCTAGCAGATTGCAAGTAAAAGACATATCAGCCTAAACCATGTAGAGTTTAATGACTAAACTATATATATGTTCTGTTTAGAGGACTTTACATGATGTTCTCTGCAGTATCTGACATAAAGACATTAGCAGCAGATTCTTTAAATCCTGCAAGTTGTGAACTGGGGCCTCCACGCATCTGACTTCTTGGTCCAGAACATCCCATAGATGCTAAATCCGACTGAGATCTGGGGAATTATGCACCTTGGAATTTTTGTCTATAATTTTTTTGCACTGACGTGAGCTTTGTGAGTGGTAGGTTTGCTACATTAATATTCGTTGGGCTTGCCATATTAATGTTTGTTGGGCTTGCCATAATAATGTTTGTTGAGCTTGCCATATTAATGTTCTTTTGGTTTGCAACATTAACAGGTGGCGGGCTTGACTTGGGAACGGCCACCAGGTGTGTCCTGGATCGGGATCGGAGGCTCTCCAGACACCAGATGACTAACTCCTTCCAGCCGAGGTTGGTTGTGTCTGGAAGATCCATGGGCGATGGTCAGTTATCCAGATTCAGAACAGGGTCACGGTCACGTCACATTTGACGTGGGAAAGAATGACTGGAAAAAACGAAACACTTTAAACAAAGAAAAAAAAACACACTGTTTCTGTCGGCTGTTCTGTCATGTTACACAGGGATTGAAGAGCAAGGAGATGGAATTTTCCATTCCCTTTGTTTTTCCTTTAGTTCTAATTGGCTTCCTCTTTTCTTTTAGCATCCAAATTGCTTGCTTTTCTTTCAGAGTCAGCTTCCTCGTCTTCATCCTGGTTTGTGTGTGTCATCATCGAATGCAACACTTAGAATGCAGAAGCAATGGATATAACTAATAAGACACATTCCCTGCTTTTAATATCTGAAGAATTAATGTAACAGGACACAGCTGAACACTTAGGAAGACCTGTGAGGCAACTTTCCCAATACTTATGCTCACATCAGATAGGGAGATGAAACTCTAAAAGTGCTGATCTTCTTAGCTGGCAAAACATCTTTGTGTTGAATCACCCAATAATAAAATGTGACATTCTGTAGTTTTGTCTCATGTTAATCTTTTAATCATATTACAGATTTCTTGACTCCACAACGTAAAGAATTTTTTTTTCTTTACTGTTAAAATACTTATGGAGGGAACTAAGTATCCATCTTTGAGATATATTGTGACAGACCAGTCCTCGGACCCGATCTGACCTACAACATGCTTGATTGTGAGCATTTTGAACTTCAATCTCATAACTGAACGATTTAAGACCCTCAAGTCTATAATTGGACGCAACCCCTCATCCTTCTTTGGAACTGTAAAATACCAGCTGTAGAACCCAGACTCCCCGTCTTGAGGAGGGACCACCTCGATGGCCTCCTTCTCTAATAGGGTTTTCACTTCCTGTTCCATAACCAGACCCTACCTGGGGCCGGCTATCGTCGGAATGACCCCGTCAAATATCTGCAGTGCAGAGCCGAACTGAATACGGTAGCTTTTTCTACTGTGTGCAGGACCCATTGAGATACATTTGGCAGTAGTTTCCATGCTGCTAAATAATCTACTAAGGGAATCAGTCTCTCGAGACTGACCTCTGGTGTAAGAGGCCCCCGCAGGGGCAGCGAGCTTCTCAGCCCCTCTACGCGCACGGGCGGAAAATGCTGTGAACGATGCCTGCTGGGGACCGCTGCGCCCTGGAACACTGGCAGGGTTGGCAGACCGGCCCCCAGAGAGCGCTGAGGCGAGACGGCCACCGTATAATGGTTCACAGTCTGAAGTACGACCCTCAGATCCGCCTTAGGCTGGGAAAACCCTGGTTCAGAGTGTTGCATCAGCCTCCGGTCCCGACGCAGGGGGAGCGCGGGCGGCAACGCTCTGAATATAGACTGAGAGGGCTGCTCCCTCCCAGCAGCCCCTCCAGTATATATAATTTCTCAGAGTGAGATAAATGTCATTATATTCCTCCGAATTTAATGCAAACAAACAATCAGACGAGTAAACACGATCTGCCTTGTTGGTATAATTCATATCTAACTTCTCATAGTCAGATAGATACTGAATTTAATTCCTCAGAATTAATGCAGTTAACCAATCAGATGAGCCACTTAGTCACACAAACAATATTAATCTCCTCGGAGATAAGCAGCTGCGAGTTCACAGAGGGGGAAGGAACTGCTGCGCGTGCTTCCGAACCTCGAGTATGAACTCTAATTCAAGGGAAAACGGGTGGAGATAGATCTGGATTCACCTTTCAGATGTCTCGTCTTAGCTTTGCTCTTTGACTATTGCTTGCTCTTTGAGGAGCTAATAGTGACAAACAACAATAAATAAGACTGACAAGACAGAATGACATGCACACACAGAGAGCTTGCTGAAATACACGAAGCTGAAGCCAGCTGCGCGGCTCGTGACTTTATAGCTTCCGGGTCGCTTACGTTAGCCCTCCCGTGACGTCACGCTCTTGTATAAGACAGATTGGATGTGATATTCAGAGTCTCTCACGCTAAATGCGTTCCCCAAAGCGCATTTGATGCATCTCGAGTTCCTGAAGAGGAAAACATTGAAACTCTTGCTAAAACACTGCAGAAAACAACAATGCTACAACTATAGTTCTGATACTTTTCAGCAATAGAAGTATAACAAAAAAGTACTACAAATTTATTAAAGTAGTTTTAATAGCATTTCACTAATCTTTATTTCATTTATTATAATTATTTTAGTCAAGTGTTTACACAGCATATGCTGCTGTGCTTTTTAACTCAAGGAATTTATTATTGTAATGTACACAATATATAATACATTCAAGTTTTCTAGATATGAACGTGTGTGTACTGTACATGTGTGTTTTTTTGCGGGAAGTTGTGGCCTAGTGGTTAGAGAGTTTATCTCCTAACCATAACGTTGTGGGTTTGAGGATCGGGCCGGCAATACCCCGACTGAGGTGCAGTTTAAGATATTTTAGATTTAGTCCCAGAGCTCTCAGTCCCTCCATTGAAACTGTGTGCACGGTATACTGTCCATGTCCAGAAAGGTAATAAAAACATCATCAAAGTAGTCTATGTGACATCAGAGTGTCAGTTAGAAAAATACATTTTGGTCCAAAAATAGCAAAAACAACGACTTTATTCAGCATTGTCTTCTCTTTCGTGTCTGTTGTGAGAGAGTTCAAAACAAAGCAGTTTGTGATATCCGGTTCGCGAACGAATAATTTGATGTAACCGGATCTTTTTGAACCAGTTCACCAGATCGAACTGAATCATTTTAAACGGCTCGTGTCTCCAATATGCATTAATCCACAAATGACTTAAGCTGTTAACTTTTTTAATGTGCCTGACACTCCCTCTGAGTTCAAACAAACCAATATCCCGGAGTAATTAATTTACTCAAACAGTACACTGACTGAACTGCTGTGAAGAGAGAACTGAAGATGAACACTGAGCTGAGCCAGATAATCAACAAAACATTGACTCAGTGTTAGTCAATTTTAGTCATTGACTCTTGAACGAAACATGTTGCATAAATATTAGTACAACTTAAGGTTTTTTTTTTTTTTTTTACCTTGTATCCTGACTATTTATTTATTTATTCATTTTTGTTTTAATTTTCTTTTTACAAAGCATTACTCGTGCCCAGATGGAAATGTGTAATATTGTCCGGACCTCCACTGGGAAGGAAATATAGAGACAGCACCTTTTAGAACTTTAACTGAATACACCTGCCATAGTGCATCATACTGCCATCCCTTTCCACAGTAAACCACGCATGTACCCATCCAGCTGAGCAAAACAAAGAATGTGACCAGGCAACCTTCTTCCATTATTCCATGGTTCTAATTCTCTAATGTGCCCATTGTAGGTACTTTTGGTGGTAGACAGGGGTCATCATGGGCACTCCTGACAGGTCTGTAGCTCTGCAGCCCCATATGTAGAAAATTGTGATCTGAGTGTTCTGACACTTTTCCATCATGGACAGCATAATGTTTTTCAACAATTTGAGCTGTAGCTGTTCTGGATGATCAGACCAGATGGGCTAGTCTTTGCTCCCCATGTATGTTAGTGAGCCTTGGGCACCCGTGATCTTGATGCCAGTTCACCGGTTGTCCTTCAGTGCACCAGTTTTGAAGGGTTCTAACCACTACATACGAAGAATACCTCACGCGACTTATCGCTTTGGAGAAGCTCTGACATAATTATCTAGTCATCACTATTTCCCCCTTGTTAAAGTCACTTAGATCTTTTCACTTGAATTTTTTCCTGCTTCCAACACATTCAATTTAATAACAGGCTGTCCTAATATATTCCTCCTTTTTACATTTTCCATTGTAATGATTTAATCAATGTTTTTCACCTCACCTGTCAGAGGTTTTAATGTTGTGGCTGATCACCCTTTCACTTCCATTGCATGGACAAAAACATTTGAAAAATTCTTCAAAATATCTTCATTTGTGAAAGAATGTGTTGTGTTTCGAACGACATGAGGGTGAGAAAATCAGGATATAAGTATATTACATATACATAACATAAGTATATATTTGGATGAACTCTCTGAATACAAGTTCCATAAAGAGAGCTGAGTCCCTCTGACAGTAAGAACATTACAATAGATCTGTTCAGCTTACTGTGCTAAACCCTACAGAGATAAAGAGAGAAAAGGAGAGTCTCCTACTCTGTTGACCTCTTCCTGTGCTATTCCTTGCTCCATTGTCATTTTTGTCTCACCATGCAATTTGCAGCTTTCGTTGCCTCCAGTCATCCTATTCATTCGCTCTTATTAGCTCATTACTGTTTAAAGAGCTCACGTGGTTTGGTCCTACTTCTAAGGGAAAGCCAACACCATGGGGGCAGGTGTGAGGACAGGGCAGATTGATGGTTTTTAAAAGGGTAGGAGGACGAATAGGGCCTGGTCCTGATATTTGCAAGTGTGTTGTTCCACCAAGGTAAAGAGGAGGCACAGAGGGTAATGATAAGGGTGTTATGCCGAATGCCCTGGATGTATTTTCTCACCGCATGCACTGTATGATTGCTACCGACCCACCTCCCTCTGCAAGCCTTCATGACACACTTCATTAATACTTTATAGAGTCATTCTGCAGGAAAATACTTTGTCAAAGTCAGGGGGTGGAACCAGCTGTGCAAATGCTTCAGTGGAGGTCAATTCATTTGAGATGATCTGGGAACACAGTGTCCTTTAACTTTTGGATTTGGCACAAGATGGGTGGAAAATGTGATAAACATATCTACATAGGTTTTGTTTTTGCAGCAGGTTTTTTTTTTCTTTTTTTTTTTTCTTGTCTTAACCTGTTAACTGTCACCCACTGAATGTTAACAATGCCACTAATCCAAAGAGAACTTGTGTATAGGAATGTCAAAAAACTATGTAGTTAACTAAAGCTGCTTTTCCATTACAGATTTGCTCAAAACTTTCGCAATAATTTCTAAATGTCGATAAAAAAAAAAAACTATTCCGAAATGACAGTGTTTCCATTGTTATGAAACTAAAACTTAATTTTCACTCTCGCAATAAGACTTGGCAAATAATTTTTTAATAGGGCAAGCTAAACTAGCAATTTATAAAACACATCAGTGTAAAAATTTTGGAGAGGATGTAAACATGGTGCCTCTTTTTAAGTCTTTGGTGAAGTCAAGAGCGGTCATTGATATATCTTTTATCGGCAGGCTAATCAAATGGAGATGGGGTTGTGGAGTGGTTTTGGTGAATATAATGAATCAGGGAATCTGGTATTTAATTGGTAATTAGATTTGTATTTGTTAATGTGGTTGTTGTCAGTTTTTTTGGAAATTATTTTGGAAATTAAAGTGTTTTTAAAAGTCAATCTCTCTCTCTCTCTCTCTCTCTCTCTCTCTCTCTCTCTCTCTCTCTCTCTCTCTCTCTCTCTCTCTCTCTCTTTCTCTCTCCATGTTTTTTTTCCAGATGTCATCTGAGTAGAGTGGTATTGTTCAGACCCCCAGCTAATGAGAAGTTAAGACCAGCCTCATGGGGAAAGATTTCATTTCAGTGATGAGTAGCTAATCTCCTGGTGAGGAGCATCAGCCTTCCAATAACAAGATAAATTATGGGCCACAGCTAATAATATAAACGTCAATAGTGAACCACTCAGGCCTGTTGCATGCAGCCAATTTTGGGGTTTATTACCCAGGTAAGTTCACATTTATTTTGAGCAAACCCTGAGCTTTCGGTCTCAATAATGTGGTTTGGTAACAAACTTAAGCTACACAACTACCCTGCTCAACAGCAGGTTGTATCCTCTTCTACCTCAGGGTTTTAAATTTAACCAAAATTTAAAGCACACATACTAACTAAAATAATTCAACATATATTGGTCCCTCAGCAGCTGACCCCTGTCGTCATCAGGGAAGATTCTGGGACTGTCCCAGTCCATGGCTAGTGGCACTCTCCTTCCTCAGGCAGGCCACATTGTGGAGGACAGCACAAGCCACAGTAATGTCACATGCCCTCACAGGGCTGACCCTTAATTTATGAAGGCACTGAAAGCGTGCCTTCAAGAGGCCAAAGGTAATTTCAACTCTGGCCCTGGTCCTGGCATGGGCATGGTGGTAGGCCTGATGTGCTTCCTAGGGGTCCTAGGGGTCCATATGCCCTGTCTCCCAGCAACACACCAGAGAATTCACCTGTCAACACAAAATCTCATCATTACTACCTCATAAACACAGTGATATTAATGACACAGCCATGATGTAAACAGTGGTTATTATTATTAGCTCAATTCTACTTTTGTGCAACGGGCCCCTGGTTGAGCTTTCCCAAGGTAGACAAACTTAAGAGCGGTTACAATCATTCAGGTTTAAATCACACCCAAATGTATTTGTTTTTAAGGCAACATTATAAGCTCCCAGCTGGTGGCCACAGCTATCTAAAAGGGGCACGGCATTTCCCGACCAGGCACAGAGTGCTCCCAATCACATCACACACTGGCCCAGCTAACCAAACACAGTACATTTCGTATATTTCAGAAGAGATACAGGAAACTTTATTTGATACAGGAATTATTCCAGCCATCCATGCCATACTGGGGAGAGAGGTGTTGTAATAATGAAAAATATGTGAAATATAATGTGTTTTTCAAACAACCTAGTATGAGTGCCTGTTCCAGTACACACCCAAAACAAAATCAAGACTCTGTAAAAGAGCATAATATAGGGGGACTATAGGAGCCATTTTCCCAGGACGCGTCCTTGTCAGGAATTTTATATTGCCTAATAATATATAATGTATTTGCATAGTCATATTACTGCAGCATCAGTGTCTATTTCTGCCATGTAAATGTATTTAAATTAATTGTATTTTGATAACAACATCTCTTAATATTCAGCAGGTAAGTGAATAGTGCCGACTCTCATGAGAAGTGTATCAGTTCTGATGCTCTTCATGTTCCCTGTGATTGGCTGTTTGCTGCACGTCTCACAATTTCAGGTGCACGCACTCTAGAGTTAATCACAAACCCTGGATCAAATCTCAAAGTTGACAGAAAACAATTTTGAGCATGCAGAACCTGGGGCATGTACCATGATGGTGGCTGAAGAATCTCAGGGTTCCAGGATTAGTTTCAAGTTGACAAAACCAAACCAGTCCAGTCCGACTTTGTTGTTACCATGACACTGATTATCATATTTCGCTGTCAACTGAGGCTTTGATCCTGAGTTTATGACAAAGTAACAAACAGCCAATCACATGCTTTGAAACTCTGATTCACTCCTCACTAGAGTTCTCTACCAAACATTAAACACATTTACACAGCAAGATGACAGTGTAATTCATGAAAGAGGACATCTTAAAGAAAACACATAGCCATACAAGTACAAAAAAAGTTGTGAAGTTAGTTTATATAGTTGAAAATATGAATAGGTTTAAAAACACTTTAAAATCTAAGCTCATATTTAGTCATGTTTAAAGTTATTGATTCCAAAACGTATGTATACTTCACATATTTATATTAAATAAATGCTTAATTATTATTAAACTAAACTGGATTGTGTGACGGATTAAGGGTATAATAAATTATAAAAAAATTATAATAGTAATCTCTAAAAGCCAGATTATTTTATAGCCAATGTTTTACTATGTGGTGTCCTTTAATATGGAGCAAGAGAAACTGGCGGAGTGAATTTATTGTGTCAGAGGTGTGTCATTTTGAAACTACTTTCATGATACCTAAAAGTGAGAGTTGGCGCAAATAAACTGAAACTTACCTTTCTTGCTGGATTCATATGTAGGGCCAAGATCTAAAACAGATTGAATTTGTTTGGTTTAGTTTTCTAAAGTTCCCTAAACTTACTCTGAAAGACTGAGTTTATTCATGGAGCTTCATGTAACAGGCCACTGGAGTGTCATGAGTCATAAATGTATTTATTTACTTAAATTTAGTTATATGATGGATTTAGATGTTTCGATAAATATGTTTACTTTAAAACATAAAGATGTTTAGATAAAGTAAACCAGCTGAGAGGAAATGTTAACAGGAACAGATTGGTCTCCGATTCTTGGGTACTTCTTTTTACTTCCTAGCATTTTGAGGGGTAATGAAAAACAAATTGAATTGAAAAGTTGATTTTAATTTTGTAGCACAGAATACTGTATTATCAGTTTCCTGCTGTGAGATGCATTCTCCTTTTCTCACCATACTGTGTACAGTACTTCTCTATTGCATATTATGTAATGTCAAAGCCGAAAAGTTTGTTGAGTGAGCGTGGACAGCGTGTGGTGAGTTTGAATGGTTTATGCCCGCTTTTTCATTTCAATCCTTTATTTATTTGATATTTGTGGTGCATCGGGTGGTGAAGCAAGGCTCAGACTTGATCATACACGTAGTATCTTCCAGGAGATTCACTTACATGAAATGAACTCAACCTGAATTTGAAACTCAGAGCCGATTACTTTTATTTTACAGTTTTTGTGTAGTGTTTTGGCTGTGGGAAAACTGGGCACTTAGTACACGCTTGTCCAGATAATAATAGTACAAATACACAAGATGTTTCAGGTGAAACCGGTAGCCAAGTCAGAAATATAGGCACTGATAATGTTTCTGATCCAGGGCCATCCACTAATGACCAAACTGAAACATTTCCTCACTCACAGACTGAGAGTATGATGCTGGTGAAATCAAGATGTTTTTAAAGTTGTCGAAAAACGTGAGCGGAGTACAAATTGCTTCCAGATATAAAACATTTTGTGGAAAATACGAGGGCTTTCATGACTGAGGGATGTTTCACAAATAAGGAATTTTATAGGTTGAAAAATTTTGTGACAAAACTTAACATTTAATGTTTAATGGCAGTAAATATGATTCTTTTTTTGGCCCTCTTTAGCTGTTTTTTTCTTTATGGTGTAAGTCAATTTTTTTTATATACTTTTCAAATGGATGACATTCACATTGCATCCTTAAAAGTGAATGGAGCAAGGGAATGTATAAAATGCACATTAATAAATAACACTATGAATCAGAAGCAACTTGATGTTTTTTTTTTTTTTCTTTTACAAGAAACACATAACGACACAGCAAATACAGATGAATAGACGAAATAATTTAAAGGTCTCTTTTTTTAGACACAAATCCTCACTTAGTGGTGGTGTTGCTATTTGATTTTCCAATAGTTTTACTCCCTGCTCTACCGAGATGGAAGAGATTGTGGATGGAAGCTTGTTAAAGGTTGAGAATCACACTTTTATTTTTATATGTGCATATGCTCCAACTTTACCAACAGAAAGAATGAGCTTTTTTTTCACCCTTTGTGAGACGTTGAACAAATCTAATGGTGAAGAGCAGATATTTTTTGGTGGAGACTTTCATTGTGCAGAAAGCAATATGGATATAAATCATGTAGAGCCACATTTGCTTTCTCACAAGCGACTCATTCAGATGATTAAAACAAATTATTTATGTGACGTATGGAGGAGTCTAAATGGGAATTTAAAAGCACTATACATGGGCACATGCTCGTGATAACAGGTTGTCATTATCATGTCTGGATATATTCTATTCTATTTACCATCTTAGTACTTTTAAAAATTGTTTCATAATTCCAGTTGGGTTTTCAGATCATAGTCAGGGGCGTGTCTAGAGCATTTTCAGTGGGGGGCCATGCTGGGGCACTGCCTCCAAATGGGGTGGCCACCAGTGACCAAAAATAATTAAAAAAAAAAAGCTAAATTCTACAGTATATTATTTATTAACTTGAATAAAGTTACTTGTAAACAAATGCAGTAATAAAGCACATTTTTTATTAATGTAGTTTTTAGTCATCCCTGTATGTATTAAATTTGAGAATAAATAATTTATTTTTTCTTTGAAAGAAACTCCCTATATCTTTACTTCTTCACTGCCTTCCCTGACTTCAAAAGAAACATTTATGTGTGTCTGTTATTCTCAATCTCAAAAAAAAAAAAAAATTGTTAATGAAATGCACAGAATGCATCCACGTAATTTCACGTGTAAATGACTAAGTTAGGTCTGACAATTTAACTGACTAACTGACTGACTGACTCTCATGCATTAACAAGTATTATTATGGAACATTCTGTGCATATTGTTATTCGGTGCAATCTTGCTATGTGGTCACTGTCACAAAATAAACGGAAACAAAATATGCAAATCACCATGACTGTTTATTGTTAGATGTTGGCCAGCGTATTTTACTTTTATTGCGTTTTATTAAACGTTGACTGAACATTGGATTGAAAACAACCACGACCAACGAGCAGAGCAGAGCCTGACGGGGTTGATCTGAGAAAACCATACAAACATATTAAAACATACATAAAGGTTACCTACCAGCTCTTTGTTTTATGTTTATGTATATATTAGACCAATTTGTCAAGTCTGCCTAGGAAAAACATTTATTATACCAGCAAACTCAAAATTGGATTAAAAAATAAACTAGGCTATAAATACTTGGATTATTATATTATTATATAGCCTAGTGTTTATTTACTGATAGACAGTCAAAAAGACAAATTAATCAATATTTTATTTATAACAAGGTTTTATTTATTCATAAAATAATAACACCACAGATCCAGAAGAAACAGTAAATAAAACCGTGACAAATGTCAAAAATGTCAGAAATAGCGCATGGATCTGTCATGTGATTAAGGAATGATTTGAAGCTGAAGACTTGTCAGACAAGAGGTGAGTTAATCACAGACTGAAGACCCAGGTAAATAATTAATTAATCTTTTCTGTATCTTTATAGCATTTTAGTTTTGTATTGTTTGTAGTGTGATCAACGTTTGCTTAAGTAACGTTACTAGATGTGTTGGGGAAGTAACACGTAACATTTTAATTACATTTTGCTAAAATGAACGAAATTACTCAAATTGCGTTCCATTCGACAGGGTCCCTACGCAGTGTTCACTGCTCCCTACTCCCTGAGCACGGTATATCAGTTGAAGTGGACTTCACTGGCAATAACCGCTCATTTGGAACGCCCTGCAAACGTCATCAAAGAAAGTCACAGATGGGGTCGCGCAGATTATGATATAAATATATAAGACTACATTCATATTTTAATTTTTATTTACAATCACATTTAAAATATGTACACTATACAATAAAAAATCATTGAGTGCTATATAATGAAAAACGTATGTTTATTATACACTTTAATTGACAATTGCTGCTATTACTTCACTATTAACAGAATTGAAGCCCTGCTGTCATGCAAATTTGAAAATAAACTTTTATTTGGTTAACTGTATAGCCTAAATGTGTTTTTAATAAATGGTCATATAATTGCATATCGGTCTCGTGCGCCTTCTTCCCGTGCACAGCCGTATAGTAAACACTGAGGTAAATAAAGTAAAATAAAGAAAAATGGCAGAGCCTCGTCTGCTTCTAGTCACTTTTATTATTATACCTTTTTACAATCCGTAATGAATATGAATGAAGTCAGCGAAGACGGCCGTTCTGACTGGTAATGACGTGCTTTGCGCAATGACAGTTGGGGGATAATCGCTCTCCACTTCCTGTGAAGTGATGTATCGATGTTCCCTTATTCCCTGTGCCGTGCGCAGTGCCCTTCGAACTGAACATGTTCGCTCCCTTCGGATTGGAATCTCACTTAAAATGGCGGAATACCCTGTGAAGTCCACTTCGCAGTACACTTACGGTCGAACGGAACGCACCTTCTGACGACGCTGCACTTCTTTGAATCGCTAACTTCAGTAGATTCTATAAAATGATTGGCCATAGAATGAACCAATCACAAGACATCTTATAGGGGGGGCACCTGGGGTGGCCAATCGAATTTCAGGGGGGGCCGGTGCCCCCCCTGGCCACCACGTAGACCCGCCCCTGATCATAGTCTTGTAATATGTACAGTAACTTTACACTCTGTTAAGCCTAAAAGTGCATACTGACACTTTAACAATGATTTATTAAGTGATGCACATGTTAGAGAAAAAAAAAATATATTATTTTGAAGAATTTTAGGAAATAAAAACATAATTTTAAGTCTTTACAAAAGTGGTGGGAGTTACAAAATACAAACCAAACAACTATGTCAACAGTACACTCACAATGACACAAAAGATATAATCAAATTCTTAAAAGTATAAGAAGAGGAATTTCAAGAAACGGCACAGTCAAGTGGAAATCAAACACATATTGAATCCCTTTTTAAAAGAAATCTGTTTTGTCTGACAAACAAAAAATAAAGGCACAGGGGGTGCTAGTGCGATCACGTTGTAAAAATATAGACCAGATGGATGGTACCTTCAATTTTTTTCTTTAGTCTAGAAAAAAAGAACGATCAGAAATGCTTTATACATTCTTTATTTTCTGAGACCAGCTCTCTTGAATCAGACCCTTTTGAAATTCGGAAAAGAGCAAACAGTTTTAATGAAAAGCTTTATAGTTGTGAGCACAGAGAAGATCGGGTTGTTGAGCAGTGTTTTTTTGTGAAGAGCTACCAAAGGTCTCTGAAGACTCCAATGCAGAACTCAAGAGAGCTATAAGCCTGGAAGAACTGCACGAAGCCCTCCAGAGTATGGAGAATGGCAAGGCTCCTCAGATAGACAGAATCCCAGTTGGGTTCTATAAAGTTTTTTGGCCTGTGATGGGGAGGATCTGCTGGCAGTTCTGCTACTTGGAGGACTTCTGTTGCTGAGCTGTAGAAGAGCAGTCGAGACATAAAAAACTGGCGACCTGTATCATTATTGTGCTATGACTATAAATTGCTCTCAAAAGTTTTAGCTACCAGACTAGGAAAGGTTTTGGAAGAGGTTTTCCATTCTGGTCAGTCTTACTGTGTACCGGGAAGATTGATTTTTGATCATATTTATTTTATAAGAGACTTATTTGATATTTCAAAAATATTGGGAATCGACATGGGTTTGATTTTCCTTATATCAAGAGAAAGCGTTCGATCAAGTGGAAAATGATTACCTGTGGAAAAATTTGAAAGTATTTGGTTTTAGTTCTGATTTTATAGGTTATATTAAAATTCTTTATAATGACATTGAGAGTCTACTGAAAGTTAACGGTGGCCTATGTGCTCCTTTTGAAGTGTCGTGGAGTATGACAGGGGTGTTCTTTGTCAGGAATATTTTACACTTTGGCAATAGAATCACTTATAATTAAGTTGAGAAGAGTTTTAGAAGGGGTATCTTTACAAGCCTGAAACAGCACTTTGTGTTTTTCAGCAAATGCTGATGATGTTGTCATTATACTTAATAAGCAAAGTGTCATGGATTTATTATTCAAAACTTTAAGAGATTTTGAAACCATATATTCAGCAATAATTAATTGGGGTAAAAGAGAAGCAGTGTTAAGTAGGAAAGAGGGGTAGCAATACAAAGTTGGATTAAGTTGGAGAAAAGATGGTTTAAGATATTTAGGATTGTTTTTAGGAAATTCAACGATTGTTCAAAAAAACTGGGAGGGCACAGTTGAAAAAATTTAAGTTTGTCTCATGAAATGGAAATGGATTGTAAAGAGTTTATCATATAGTGGACGTACTCTGATTATTAAAAATTTAGTAGCCTCTTCTCTATGGCATCAACTATCTTGCATTGATCCACCTGTATGGAGAGTTGCTAAAATTCAGTCCCTTTAATAGATTTTTTTTTCGGGAAAAGATGCATTGGATGCCTCATAATGTATTATATTTACCAAAAGAGGAAGGAGGACAAGGGCTTGGCGTGACGTGTGGGCGGATCTAAAGAATCACGAGCGCCAGTAGGCTTTTGCGTTGAGAGCGTTTGGCAGCTGTGACAGCTGTGAAGGCTGAAACTGAACGAGAGCAGCAGCAGCAACGACTCGCTCCGAGCGGGGCTTGAACCTGGGTTTCCGATGGGAGGGGACGCACTAACAAGGAGGCAGAGATATTTTAAGCAGTTTTACTCACCGCCTGTGGTTCCAACACACAATCGTGACCCTTTTTCGTTGGGATTGCATTATCCTTAAGAAATAAACGATACGCAAATCCGTCGTCAAACTGGGCTTTGTTTGTAAAACAAGCATTTTAGAAATGCAGGGAACAAACACAAACACTTGCACAACTCCGTTGATGCTCTTTAAAAATAAACTCCATCCACTGGTCCCTTAAATGCTGTTTTTTCTTTGGTAATCTGTGCAGGGTTGTCTTGCCCTGGCAACCAAAAACACACTTCTGTGACATTTCGCGACGCTCTCGCTCTGATCAGTGATTGTCTGTGCACAGCCTCTCTCTGCTCTGCTATACGGGAGCGCGCGCTCTTCCGGCAAACGTGCCCTCAGGACCCATATAAGGAAATTCCGCTCCATCTAATGTTACACAGAACCATACTCTAAAAATTATTATTTTTGGAACAGAAATACTCCTTCAAACATACAACTTAATTTTTGAAACTTTGTCCATGTTTAGCATGGGAATCCAACTCTTTAACAGTGTAAAAAACTCAGTATGCATGAAACAGCATTTCACCCCCCCTTTAAGCTGGAGGCTGTGGCCAGGACGATTTTAAAGACCGCTGAAGGGCTATGTTGGTACAAGTCGTTGTTCTTGTTAAATCCCGGAAAGATCAACACCTCCAGATTGCCACAGTTTTACAAGAATCTTTTTAAAGTCTGGGACCACTTTCAAATTAAAAGATCTGATTCTCCATCATCATCGTTGCAGGAACCTCTGCTTTATGGATCACGTTTGGACATTCTAGGGGCATGTGAGACAATGTCTGCAGACATTATTAAACCTAAGATTACAACACTTTGAAAAAGTTGAAGATGTAGTGTTTTTGTTAAATCCATTCGAATTATGGCACAAGTGTTAAAGAAACTGCACTCTGCCTTTACAAAGAAAGAGACAAAAATGCTTCAAGATTACTGTGAAGGGGAAGTTATCCCTAACGAGAGGGATCCGTTTCCAAATCTTTCACCAAATTTAGGTGAATATGCAGGAATTTTTCTAAAATCTGAAAAGTTGAGAAATTTTATGAAAGTAGTGAAAAAATGTTTTACAAAGCTTGTGTAAAATCGTTTCACAAAAAGGGGCTAAATGAAAGAGTTGACACACCATGACGTACTGTTTTTCAGATGAGTGACATTGTTAGACCAGAGTGGAGAGCACTGTACATGCCACCGTTAGCTAAAAGAGATGGACATTTACAATGGTGAATTTTGCATGCCATTATTGCTGTTAATGCTTTTATTTCTGTTTCAAATCCAGATGTTCATAAAAAATGTCCTTTTTGTTTGCAGAGAGAAACTGTTTTTGTACCTTTCTGTATTGTTCAAGACTAAAACCTTTATTTGATAGTTTGCAGAATCTTTTTAGTTGTTTTAACGAGAAGTTTTCTGTGCAAACTTTTATTTTAGGTTTTAAATATGTTCAAAGGCGAAAATATGAATGTCATGTATTTTGGGTAAAGCCAAAATGGCCATTTATATTGGTAGAAGAGATAAAATTGAGCAAAAAAAGTGAATACAATGTTGAAAGGGTGTTGGCAGTTATGATCAAATCAAGGATTGTAATTGTTTTTCTTTTTTACAAAGCAATGGATTCTTTAAATGTTTTTGAAGGAATATGGTGTCACAGAAGAGCTTTGTGACCTGTCATTGAGAGGGAACTTCACTTTGCACTCCACTAAAAAAAAAAAGGTAAAAAAAAAAGTGTAACAATAGTGTTTTTATGCAAGTTGTTTTTTTTTTAATAAATAAAGATGATTGAAAAATCTAAATAACTCTCTCTATTTCTTTCTCTCTCTCTCTCTCTCTCTCTCTCTCTCTCTCTCTCTCTCTCTATATATATATATATATATATATATATATGTGTGTATATATGTATATATAGATAGATAGATAGATAGATAGATAGATAGATAGATAGATAGATAGATAGATAAACAGTATATATTCTTTCATCTCGTTGACTCTGATTTCATTTCTCACCTTTACTAACTGTGTACAGTTGTTAGTTTAGTTTAATTGGCTTTCTTCACACTTGAACAACCACTCAGATTTGGCAAACTTGGTAGACAAATAGAGAACCTAATATAATTTATTTTTATCAGAGTAAGTATGCAAAAGAGTGTGCAGTGTTTGGTGCTACAGGAAATAATAATTATCTCTATTTGTGTTTGATTTATTACAGTACAATGACGTGAAACATAAGTGCACAACAGGGAAATGGGAAACAATATAAGAATACTGCAAGCAACATTTAAAGGGGAGAGTTATGGAGGGATGTTAAATCAGTTGTCACTGATGATAATGAGTTATCAGAGTTACCTGCAAATGGAGTCAGTAAGCAGCTATTCTGTGAATCTGTAATTTGAAATATTTCCACTTCTGAATTGTACAAGATCGTCTGAACCAGTCACCCAGACAGCTGCTGCAACAATCAGTATGCATAACCAAAGACTTGAGTGGACAAATGCTCACATTTGATGCCGTCTGGCACTTTGGAGAGGTGTTCTCTTCATGGATGAATTCCAGTTTTCACTGTACAGGGCAGATGGCAGAGAGCGTGTATGGCGTCGTGTGGGTGAGCAGTTTGCTGATGTCAATGTTGTGGATAGAGTGACCCATGGTGGCAGTGTGGTTATTGTATGGGCAGGCGTATTTTATGGACAACAAACACAGGTGCATTTTTTCATGGCATTTTGAATGCACATAGATAATGTGATGATATCCTGAGGCCCACTGTTGTGCCATTCATCCACGACCATCACCTCATATTGCAGTATGATAATGTAAGGCCCCATTTTGTAAGGATCTGTAAACAATTCCTGGAAATGGACTGCATTTATATAGCACTTTAAACAGACTACATGGCCATCCAAAGCACTTTACAAGTTGCCTCACATTCACCCTTTCACTCACTCATTCATACACCGACGGCGGTGGTGCCAGCCATGCAAGGTGCCATCCAGCTTGTCGGGAGCAGCTGGGGTTAGGTGACTTTCTCAAGGTCACCTCGACACTTGGTCAGGTGGAGCCGGGTTTGAACCACCAACCTTTTGGGATGTTTGGGATGCTCTGGATCGGCAGATACGACAGCGTGTTCCAGTTCCTGCTAATATTCAGCAACTTCGCACAGCCATTGAAGAGGAGTGGACCAACATTCCACAGGCCACAATCAACAACCTAAACAAACTCTATGCGAAAGAGATGTGTTGCACTTCATGAGGCAAATGGTGGTCACACCAGATGCTGACTGGTTACCCGGACTGCCCAATACAGTAAAACTGCATATTTTAGAGTGACATTTTATTGTGGCCAGCCTAAGGCACACCTGTTCAATAATCATGCTGTCTAATCAGTATCTTGACAATCCATCCATCCATCCACCGCACAGGCGTGGCATATCTAGGCAAATGAGAAGTGCTCACTAACACAGATTTAGACAGATTTGTGAACAATATTTGAGAGAAGTAGGCCTTTTGGTTAGTGTTGTTCAGTGAATGTGAATTGTTCCAATGCAAAAGCCTCTAAAAGCTATCTTGGTCAAAAATTAGATAATGATATACATAAATTTATAAATATAAAATAAACAAATTATAGCTAGAATTTCATTTTTCCACACATCATAACAATAATAATCTAGAATCTAGAAAAGACATATTAGTAAATACAAATGAGCTTATTAAAGGAAGGGTATGTACTTTGGTTCAAATTGTTTTTTTTTTTTGTTTTTTTTTTTATGCTGTTTGAAAGTCTTTTCAAATACTGATGCAAATACAAATGAGCGTTGTGTTTATCATGCTATCCTGTTTACTCTAATACTGAAGCCTGAGCTGATCATGTTCATGTAGCTGCACAAAACATTGGCGTTTCAATTCACCAAAAGGGGTAGAACTATAACAGCCAACTGCTATAAAAGTTGGCTTTGATTGCCATTTCGTCAAAATCTTTAAAGTGAAGTGACAGTCACTGACTTGCATGCAGCCTTACCCCTTATTTACACTGCACATGTCTGTGGTGCATAACGACTCTAATGAGGTTTTGTTCCTTCCTCCACATGGTGCCAACTGACACCAGAAGTGTTTCTGAAATGAAGTGTCAGGATTTGAGAGACCACGTGATTTGCTGTCCGATGTTGTTTGCCTTGATTATTTGTGTTCATACATGGCTAAATGTTTATGGCTAAATGTTTATGTTCTGTCTGGTTTAATTGTGTTTATCAGCCTTGGTTAGGACATGAATTTAGATTTTGACAAAATGGTACTCAGAGCCAACTTACATGGTAGTCAGCTCCATCTCTTTTTGGCGGGTTGAAGCACCATTGGTTCGTGCAGCTATAAGAGCGTGATCAAATCAGGCCTCAGTATCAGAATAAACGTCTCTAGGTTACGTATGTAACCCTAGTTCCTCTAGGGAACGAGACACTGCGTCGAAACGCTTTGGGGAACGCGTTTAGCGTGAGCGAATCTGAATATGATATCTAATCTGTCTTATAGAAGAGTGTGACGTCATGGGCGGGGCGACGTAAGCCACCAAGAAGCTATAAAGGCACGAGACGTGCAGCTGGCTTCAGCTTCGAGTACCAGCAAGTGCCGGCAGGGGTGTCGGGGGTATGGCCTCGAGACGCAGCGTCTCGTTCCCTCGAGGAACTAGGGTTACATACGTAACCTAGAGACGTTCCTCTTCAGGAACTCGAGCTGCGTCAACACGCTTTGGGGAATGAGTACCAACGCTGCCAGGCTACCAAACCCCTGCCTAGTGTGTATCCGATGAGCACAGCTTAGGACGAGGGGAATGAAGTGCATGGGGTGACTGGCATGTCTAAGCCATAGAATCGTGCAAAAGTAGAAGGCGTGGACCACCCCACAGCATTGCAGATGTCCAGCATGGACGCACCTGCTAGAAAGGCCCTGGAGGCCCCCATACCCCATGTAGAGTGAGCCTTGGCTCCCGACAGCGGGGGACGACCAGAGGACTCAAAGTGGCGTTGATAGTCTCAACTATCCAATGACTAATAGTCTGCTTAGAGGCAGGAAAACCCCTCTTGGGGGGACCGCAGCATGCAAGCAATTGGTCCATTTTTCTCCACAGGGCAGCTCTGTGGTCGTATGCATCCAGCGCTCAAGCTGGACACACACAATCTAGCTTCTCTTGGTCTCCCCAAAAGGGAGGAGGACAGAAAGCCTGCAGCACTACAGGTTGTGGTGTGATAGAGTGCACCTTAGGAACATATCCCGCTCGAGGGTATATGAACACTTTGGTCATGCCAGGTGCAAAATCAAGATAGGGAGAGGTAATGGCCAACAGAAAGGCGGTTTTAAGAGTCAGGACCGTACTGGAGGTCTCAGCCTCAGCGCACCGTGGAGGAAACATGTAACTAAGGGGTGTCTTCCCAAAGACTGGCCATCAAGAAGGGTGTGGTAGGCCGCAATGGCCGCCACGTAAACCTTCAGCATGGAGTGGGTCAACCCTGCAGAGAGCCTGGCCTGTAGAAACTCCAGAACTGTACCAACTGGGCAGTTTGCTGGGTCTGGCGGGCGATCTCTGCACCTCAGGGTGTACAGTTTTCTCGTTAAGGGAGCTCTGGATTGGAGGAGGGTCTCAACAACCTCAGTTGAGAGACCAGCTGCTAACAATTGTGCCCCCTAGGGGGCCACACCCACAGCTTTCACAACTCCGGGCGAGGGTGAATTATCGTTCCCTGCGCCTGTGAGAGTAGGTCTGTCCTGATCGGTATCTCCCACAGAGAGCCGTCGAGGAGCAAGACCAGATCTGCGAACCATACTTGGCCCGGCCAGAACGGGGCTACTAATAAGAGAGGGACCCTGTCCCAGCGTACTATCGCCAGAACTCCCAGGAGCAGAGCAATAGGGGAAAAGTGTATAGACAAAGCCTCGGCCAGGTCTGTACCATATCGTCCAGTCCCGGAGGAGCTGGATGAACTAGAGAGAACCAAAGGGGACATTGTGATGTCTATTGAGTTGCAAATAGGTCTGCTTGAGCTCTGCCAAATACTCTCCATATCTGCTTCACCACCTCTGGGTGAAGTCTCCATTCCCCGGGCCTCGGCCCCTGCCTCAACAGTATGTCTGCTCCCATATTTAGTTTCCCAGGAATATATACTGCTCTTAATGAGAGGAGTTTGCTCTGGGACCATGATTCAAGGGCCTTGATTCAAGAACCAAGGTTTCTTCCACATGTCTAAGGCACGGAGGCAGCGCCATGTGACCTTGATAGTGCGAAGTAGATTGTGCCTCTGGGAAAATTCCTTGGTCTTAAGCCACCACTGTAGGGGTCTCATGTACAGCAGGCCAAGAGGTATCACGCTGGACGCAGCTGCCATCAGACCCAACAATCTCTGAAATTGTTTGACAGTAAGTGACTGGCCTTCTTTGACTCTCTCGACTGAGATGAGGATCAAATCGATACGAGCAGGGGACAATTGTGCCTGCATCGCGGTTGAATGCCATACTACGCCTAGATAGGTGGTTCTCTGAACTGGAGAAAGTACACTCTTCTTGGCGTTCAGTCTAAAACCCAGCTCCCCCATATGTGCGTGAACGACATCTCGATGCCGAGCCGCAACCTGCTCTTGACTGAGCTAAAATCAATCAATCTTCGATGTGGTTGAGAATGTGGATGCCCTTCATGTGCAGGGGAACCAGAGCCGCGTCTATCTTGTGAACGTGCGGGGTGAGAGTGCAAGGCCGAAGGGAAATACTCGATATTGGTAGGCTTCGCCCCCGAAAGCGAATCTCAGAAACTTCCTGTGTTGTGGAAGGATGGAAATGTGGAAGTATGCATCTTTGAGATATATTGTGACAGACCAGTCCTCGGACCTGATCTGACCTACAACATGCTTGATCGTGAGAATTTTGAACTTCAATCTCATAACTGAATGATTTAAGACCATCAAGTCCATAATCGGACGCAACCCCCCATCCTTCTTTGGAACTGTGAAATACCAGCTGTAGAACCTGGACTCCCTGTCTTGAGGAGGGACCATCTTGATGGCCTCCTTCTCTAATAGGGTTTCACTTCCTGTTCCATAACCAGACCCTGCCCAGGGCCGACCATCGTCAGAATAACCCTGTTGAATATCGGCGGTACAGATCCGAACTGAATACGGTAGCTTTTTCTACTGTGTGCAGGACCCATTGAGATACATTTGGAAGTAGTTTTCACGCTGCTAAATAATCTACTAAGGGAATCAGTCTCTCGAGACTGACCTCTGGTGTAAGAGGCCCCGGCAGGGGCAGCGAGCGTCTCAGCCCCGCTACGCGCACGGGCGGAAAATACTGAGAATGATGCTCGCTGGGGACCACTGCGCCCTGGAACACTGGCAGGGTTGGCAGACCGGCCCCCAGAGGGTGCTGAGGCGAGACAGGAACCGTGTAATGCGGTGTACGCCGCTCCACCCCAGTAGGGGCCGCCCTCTGCAGTCGTGACCGAAACGTGTCAGGACTTCTTAACCGAGGGCCTCACAGCTGCTAACAATTGTGCCCCCTAGGGGGCCACACCCACAGCTTTCACAACTCCGGGCGAGGGTGAATTATCGTTCCCTGCGCCTGTGAGAGTAGGTCTGTCCTGATCGGTATCTCCCACAGAGAGCCGTCGAGGAGCGAGACCAGATCTGCGAACCATACTTGGCCCGGCCAGAACGGGGCTACTAATAACAGAGGGACCCTGTCCCAGCGTACTATCGCCAGAACTCCCAGGAGCAGAGCAATAGGGGAAAAGTGTATAGACGAAGCCTCGGCCAGGTCTGTACCATATCGTCCAGTCCCGGAGGAGCTGGATGAACTAGAGAGAACCAAAGGGGACATTGTGATGTCTATTGAGTTGCAAATAGGTCTGCTTGAGCTCTGCCAAATACTCTCCATATCTGCTTCACCACCTCTGGGTGAAGTCTCCATTCCCCGGGCCTCGGCCCCTGCCTCAACAGTATGTCTGCTCCCATATTTAGTTTCCCAGGAATATATACTGCTCTTAATGAGAGGAGTTTGCTCTGGGACCACACCAGGATCTGGTCCGCCAGCTTGTACAAAGGGCACGAACGCAGACCTCCCTGGTGGTTGATGTAAGAGACCACCGATGTGTTGTCGGTGCGCACCAACATATGGTGACCCCTTAGGTCTGGGAGGAAGTGCTTCAGTGCACGATAAACTGCTAGCATTTCTAGACAATTGATATGCCATGTTAGATGGCGACCGCTCCACAGACCACGGGCAGGGTGGCCACTCATGACTGCACCCCAGCCGGTGAGAGATGCATCTGTTGCTAGTATTACACGGTGACAAGGAGCTCCCAGCAACGGGCCTTGATTCAAGAACCAAGGTTTCTTCCACATGTCTAAGGCACGGAGGCAGCGCCATGTGACCTTGATAGTGCGAAGTAGATTGTGCCTCTGGGAAAATTCCTTGGTCTTAAGCCACCACTGTAGGGGTCTCATTATCAGTGTTAATTTTGACACGAAATTTTAATTTAGTTTTAGTCTTAGTCTTTTGACTATAATTCTTTTTAGTTTTAGTCAAGTTTTAGTCATCTGATTTGTTTTAATTTTAGTCTTATTTTAGTCGACTAAAATTGCTTGGTATTTTAGTCGACTAAAATTGCTTGGTATTTTAGTCGACTAAAATAAGACTAAAATCAATAACAGATTTACTAGACAATTTTTTACAGCTGGTATAGGAAACAAACTTAAACAAAATATATAAAACACAAATTCAACTTTATTTCAACACAACTGTGTCTTTATTTCGATTCAAAAGCTTTTATGCAGCAACAAACACTGTCATGATAATGTAAACAATAACTAGCTGCCAATTGACCATCAATAAAAGAAAAATAACGTTAGGTCCAGGACCTTAAAGCTTACAGCTGAGCTGAACAATAAGTGCATACATTTAAAGTAAATATTTAATAAGTTGGCAGCTAGGTGGATAAAAAAAGTAACAAGATTTTATAAGGTATTCATTTGTCTAGCAATATTGTATGTTTTAAATACTACAATATTGCTAGATTTGTATGTATAATGATAGGATGTGAACATTCATGTTTCACATGACTAATATAGAAATATTTGTGATATTGTCAACAAGTAGAACATTATAAAATATACTAAACATTAGTATTAATCAAATGTATTTATCACGATATTACGTATTAGTATTGTGCTCGCATCTAATTTGAAGAAGGGACTATTTTACAGTACTTTTCAGTTCGTAATATTTAATGCTACAACATCTACGCACTGCAGTCTTCCAATTTTGCTTAGCTCAATAAACAAAAGAACATCGTTGTGAAATTACATTTGAGAAAATGTCCGGGTGGCTCGTCTGTAAATGTCTTTTCAAATTGGTTGTGTTCTTGCCACGAATGAGCGCTCCGCGTGCTTTACACTTTGTTTTGTTTTGTTCGTCGTCAAACGTGAAGTGAGCTGTGGACATTTTGTCGCTCTTTTAGACAGTAGGGACTTTAAGCAACAGCTGCGAATGGAACGGCTACAGCGACCGGAAGTTTGCCGTCACACCGCTGTAGCCAAGAACGTAAAAGTCACTAAGCAACGGTAAAACAGAACAGCGCAACGCAGCATTAATTCATTTATTGAGATCCAAAAAAATATTGATGTTTGATAAATCTGAATATTGATTTTAATTTAAAAAAGCAAGAGAAGGATTGCTTTTGGCGTTAAATGACAATCTTTTGTCAGAAGAGGAGTTTTTAATATTGTATGATGTAAATAAGTCTAAAAACATAACATTTATTTACCTAACCTCT